>NC_053156.1:128240931-128375931 GCF_016835505.1 Polypterus senegalus | reverse complement strand
AGCACCAATTCCCCAAAGTCCAGGCTTCTCTCTACAGTGCCTGCCTTCTTCAGGCCACCTCCACTCCTCTCCAGCAAGACTTTGTCCACTCCTCGCCCGACACCAGTCATCGTACAAAGGGAGGCAGCCCCTTTTATGCAAGTCCGGATGGGCTTCAGGTGCTTTCCGACACTCCCCTGTGTGGCGGAAATGCTGGCTGTACACCTGGAAGCACGCTGGGTGTCCCCAGTCTCCTTCCCCCCAGCACTTCCGGGTGTGACGGAAGTGCTGATGTCCAGGGCTCTCCAGGCACCGGGGCGCCCCCTGGCAGTGACCACAGGCCCCAACAGGGTTGAGCTTCCAAGCTCTGGTCCCCAGTGCAACCAGGGCGGTCGCCCCCTCGTGGTCTGGAGGCACAAGCCCTCCTCCGGTCCTCTTAGGCGTCCTGGCTGGGTAGCACCCCCAGCCGCATGCTACATGTTATATATAATGTTATATATACAACAACATTTATTTATATAGCACATTTTCATACAAAAAGTAGCTCAAAGTGCTTTACATAATGAAGAATCGAAAAATAAAAGACACAGTAAGAAAATAAAATAAGTCAACATTAATTAACATAGAATAAGAGTAAGGTCCAATGGCCAGGGTGGACAGAAAAAAACAAAAATCTGTAGGGATTCTAGACCATTAGACTGCCCAGTCCCCTCTGGGCATTCTACCTAACATAAATGAAACAGTCCTCTTTGGATTTAGGGTTCTCTCGGAAGGACTTGAAAATATAACATATTATACACAGAACACCAGAACACAGAATATAACATTTACTATTAAGAAAACACTTTTGTTTTTATTTCTTATTTTCTTATTGATTGAAATTAAATTAAGGCAATGTAATTTACTAACTTGGCTGAAAATGACTTTCTTTGTAATCATATCTTTGGATTAAACTACTGTAAATCTATACATTTCTGCTTTACTGTGCCTAATTAGCACTTCTTTAAAGAGATCAGACATATGAGCAGCCCTTTTTTGTGTTTCTGAGAGTAGCCCTCTACTTTATACTGTCAATGTATCTTCCACTACCTGACTTATTAATTTCTGCATAATTTGTTAACTTTGAGATAGCTGAGAATTCTACAGACTAATGAAGGCTGACCCAAGCTCTACTGAATGTAATGGAAGTTTTACATGTTTGAAATGATTAGCACTTCAGCCATATGCTGGCCACAGTTCATGGTGCACTGATGGAGCAACATTTGAAATGTTTGTGCAGTAGTCTCTCTCTCTCTCTGTCAATCTCTCTCTCTCTCTCTCTCTCTCTCTCTCATTCATGCATTGAAATGTAAATGGAGTTAGTATGTAGTGTTAAGCCTCATAGAGCAACTTCAACTCACCCATACTGCAGATTTATAGTATTACAAATTTCTGACCAACAATTTGCACCTGGATTTTACATCAATATATTGTATATAATATGCATAACTGTACTATACATAACATATATAATGATGTGCTTCCCTCCCCATGATTGCAGTGTTTTTTCCTGTTCCCATGTGTGTTTTGTCTCTTTGCCAATGTTGCTCAATTAAAAATCAGCATGACATTGAAAAAGAAAAGCCATGCATTTTTTCCTGGTAAATTTCTGAGGGCTGTCTGTACCCCCAACATATTGCAACTCGGTCATTAATGTGAAGTTGTGCATAAGATTAAATGAAAAGGACAGTACTACTTTCTAGTAAAAATTAGCAAAGGGTTCACAATTTGATAAAGCTACAGAACCACAAAATTCTGCACTCTTGGAAAATTCTGTCCTCATATACTGATTTTAATCACTTGCATTAGATAGAGTTCATGCAAGTGCAATATTTTTTTTTAATTTGTGTTTTTATGGTAATGACCAAAAATATTAGAAAAAAATAATATCCTAGAAATTTGTATTTTCAATTTATTTGGTGGAATAAGTACTTATCTCTTAACTTTTATTGTGTGTTCCATCTTTATATCATTTGAATTAGGTCATAATTATTTTTCTCTCAATTGGTTTAGAAGGAAAATATACATTTTTCAAATTATAAATTCAGCAAAAATTTCTAGCATTTCTAAGAGTCACAGCATAGCCAACAATTAAACTTTAATTTTGTACAGTGCATTGAACATTTTCTTTAAAACAGTTCTTTATTTTATTTTTTTTTTACTTTAAGCAGCTGGAACCTTTATTTCATGCCTACACTGATGGCATTACCTGTGTGAGCACAGTGGCAACACTTGGTGCTCTGGAGGTAGGTAGTGCAAAGAGCTTTAAGACTGAATCTTTCAGACTAGCTAGCTATGTTATGCTTACAAACTAATTCTATCTAATCATTAACATAAGCTTAAATAACACTTGCATTGCCTGTGAACTGGAGTGGAAAAGATTGTGTTTTTTAATATATATTAAAGATATATATACTGTGTATATGTATATATTTAAATATATATTTAAATATATAAATGTTCCTAGCATTTGAAGAAATTTCATGTTTGCTTCTACACACGTCACTGTGTGTAAATGTGATTGTTAATAACTCCGCATGTAATTGCAATTCAAAGTGCTTTGGCATGTTCAAAACAGTCATAAATGATTTCTGTAAACTAAAGTTGAAAAATGTTTATATAGTGAAAACTATTTGAATAATAATATATGTACAGTTCTGCTTGAAAATTTATGAACCCTTTAGAATTTTCAATATTTCTGCATAAATATGACCTAAAACATCATCAGATTTTCACTTAAGTCCTAAAAGTAGATAAAGAGAATCCAGTTAAACAAATGAGACAAAAATATTATACTTGGTCATTTATTTATTGAGGAAAATGATCGAATATTACATATTTGTGAGTGGCAAAAGTATGTGAACATCTAGGATTAGCAGTTAGTTTGAAGGTGAAATTAGAGACAGGTGTTTTCAATTAATGGGATGACAATCAGATGTGAGTGGGCACCCTGTGTTATTTAAAGAACAAGGATCTATCAAATTCTGCTCTTCACAACACATGTTTGTGGAAGCGTATCATAGTACGAACAAAGGAGATTTCTGAGGTCCTCAGAAAAAGAGTTGTTGATGCTCATCATGCTGGAAAAGGTTACAAAACCATCTCTCTAAAGAGTTTGGACTCCACCAATCCACAGTCAGACAGATTGTGTACAAATGGAAGAAATTCAAGACCATTGTTACCCTCCCCAGGAGTGGTCGACTAACAAAGATCACTCCAAGAGCAGGGCGTATAATAGTCGGTGAGGTCACAAAGGACCCCAGGGTAACTTCTAAGCAACTGAAGGCCTCTCTCTCTTTGGCTAATGTTCATGTTCCTGAGTCTACCATCACGAGAACACTGAACAACAATGATGTGCATGTCAGGGTTGCAAGGAGAAAGCCACTGCTCTCCCAAAAAAACACTGCTGCTCATCTGCAGTTTGCTAAAGAGCACGTGGACAAACCAGAAGGCTATTGGAAGAATGTTTTGTTGACGGATGAGACCAAAATAGAACTTTTTGGTTTCAATGAAAAGCGTTATGTATGGAAAAAGGTAAACACTGCATTCCAGCATAAGAACCTTATCCCATCTGTAAAACATGGTGGTGGTAGTATCACGGATTGGGTATGTTTTGCTGCATCTGGGCCAGGATGACTTGCCTTCATTGATGGAACAATGAATTCTGAATTATATCAGAGAATTCTAAAGGAAAATGTCAGGACATCTGTCTATAAACTGAATCTCAAGAGAAGGTGGTTCATGCAGCAAGACAACGACCCCAAACACACAAGTCATTCTACCAAGAATGGTTAAAGAAGAATAAAGTTAATGTTTTGGAATGGCCAAGTCAAAGTCCTGACATTAATCCAATCGAAATGTTGTGGACGGACCTGAAGCAAGCAGTTAATGTGAGGAAACCCACCAACATCCCACAGTTGAAGCTGTTCTGTACGGTGGAATGGGCTAAAATTCCTCCAAGCCGGTATGCAGGAATGATCAAAAGTTACCGGAAACATTTAGTTGCAGTTATTGCTGCAAAGGGGGGTCACACCAGATACTGAAAGCAAAGGTTCACATACTTTTGCCACTCAAAAATATGTAATATTCGATCATTTTCCTTAATAATTAAATGACCAAGTATAATATTTTTGTCTTATTTGTTTAACTGGTTTCTCTTTATCTACTTTTAGGACTTGAGCGCAAATCTGATGGTGTTTTAGGTCATATTTATGCAGAAATATAGAAAATTATAAAGGGTTCCCAAACTTTCAAGCACAACTGTATATACACACTGTATGGACAAAAGTATTGGGATACACCTATTGAATACTGGTGTTTCAATCAGACCCACTGCCGCAGGTATGCAAAATTAAGCCTTTAGCCATGCAGTCTAGATTTACGAACATTTGTGAAACAAAATGGGTCATTCTGAAGAGCTCGGTGACTTTAAGCATGGTACTGTAATAGGATGCCACCTTTGCAATAATAAGGTTTGTGAAATTTCATCCCTGCTGGATATTCCATGGTCACCTGTAAGTGGTGTTGTTGGAAAGTAGAATCATTTAGAAACAGCAGCAACTTGGCCAAGAAGTGGAAGACCACGTAAAGTCACAAAACGGGGTCAACGACATCCACCTGCATTAATGTAAGCTCAAAAACTGGGCAGCGGGAGCTCCATGGAATGTGTTTCCATGGCCAAGCAACTGCATGCAAGCCTCACATCACCAAGTCCATTGCCAAACGTCAGATGGAGTTGTGTAAAGCACACCGCCACTGGACTGTGGAGCAGTGGAAACGTGTTTTATGGAGTGATGAAACATACTTCTCTGTTTGGCAGACAGATGAGTGAGTCTGGGTTTGGCAGATGCTGGGGGTAATGTTACCTGCTTGACTGCATTGTGCCAACTGTGAAGTTTGGTGGAGGAGTGATAATGGTGTGGGGTGGTTTTTCAGGTTTTTGGCTAGGCCTCTTACTTCCAGTGAAGAACAAACTTAATGCTTCAGCATATCAAGTCATTTTGGACAACTCTATGCTTCCAACTTTGTGGAAACATTTTGGGGAATGCCCTTTTCTATTCTAGCATGACAGTGCACAAAGAAAAGTCCATATGGTTGGATGAGTTTGGTGTGGAAGAACTTGATTGGCCCGCACAGAGCACTAACCTGAAACTCCAACTAACACATTTTGGATGAACTGGAATAGAGATTGTGAGCCAGGCCTGACCTCATGAATGCTCTGGAGAATGAATGGGCACAAATTCCCACAGAAACACTCCAAAAAGAGCTAGTGGAAAGCCTTCCAAGAAAAGTGAAAACTGTTATAGCTGCAAAAGGGGACCAACTCCTCATTTAAAGTGTATGTATTTGAATGCAGTGTCATTAAAGTCTCTGTTGGTGTAATGGTCAGGCATCCCAATACTTCTCTCCATATTGTGTATATATACATATATATTTACACATACAGACAGTATGTATATAAAAATATGGTTCCATACAAAAATGTGGACAACTCTTATCAAATGACATATTTTGTTTACATTTAAAATAAAGTAACTATAGCTTTGAGAGGAAACAAACTGAAATAGTCATATTTTTATGAAAATGATAGTATTCAGTTAAAATGTATTTAATAAACTGGAAAAATGTACGCATTAGCTTGAAAGTGTGTATACTATATATGTTTTTATGTATGTATGAATACATATATAAATTGATTTTCTTCTCTCTTGAAATTTTGGCCAGATTAAATGTGTTCTCAAGTAATAAATATTTGTCAGCATACTGTAGTTTGTAGGTGTTACCATGCATTCCAAAATGTAGTTTTTGAGAAAATCTCATTTATGTCCTAGAATATTGTAAGCAGAGCACAGTGGATATTTTAAGTATTGAGACTTATGTGTGTTGTTTTTGTTGACCATGTAACAATCTGTCTATTAAGCTACATTCCCACAAAGTATCTCTGTGGGCACCCTCCTATGCTCAGCTTTTATTTGATAATCAGCCCAGATGTACAATTAAGTGCAGAATTAGCAACTAATTAACATGCATCTGTGCAAGAGGAAAGAGAACAGAACATGGTAGGATGGATTATTTTATTAATGATTTAACAGAAGCATTAATTGGTGTAAATATTCCTCTTGACTGAGTCAATGTTAAGTAATGGGAGGAGCAATTTTAACAACAAGGGAGTTTTGTATGAAGTATTTACTTAAATGGTTCTGTCCATTCAACTGCATAATGAACTAACTTTTTCTGTTGCAAGAGAGCAGCTGGAAATATTTTGGCACAAAGCAGACACCATCTCCAAATTTGATACTAGTCAGACAGAGAATACTGTGTTGGATATTCATACCCATACTAAAACGCACTAATCCAAGCCAAGTGAGACCTTCCATTCTATCTAACAGCAGTCTTTTACTCTGTGGAGTAAAACTAAACGAAATGAGAGGAGAATATGCAAAATCCACAGAGTAGGTTTCCCAGTCATATGTACTGAGGTGCCAATAAAATGATTCCAAAATGGATTAAATTCATTTTTTTCCTCAGAATTCTCCACACAACACCCCATAATGACAACATGAAAAAAGTTTACTTGAGGTTTTTGTAAATTTATCAAAAATAAAAAAAACTGAGAAAGCACATGTACATAAGTATTCACAGCCTTTGCCATTAAGCTCAAAATTGAGCTCAGGTACATCCTGTTTCAGGGTGGTGACCAAGAACCTGATGGTCACTCGGTCAGAGCTCCAGAAGTCCTCTGTGGAAAGAGGAGAACTCTCCAGAAGGGCAACCATCTCTGCAGCAATCCACCAATCAGGCCTGTATGGTAGAGTGGCCAAACGAAAGCCACTCCTTAGTAAAAGGCACATGGCAACCTGTCTGGAGTTTGCCAAAAGGCACCTGAAGGACTCTCAGACCATGAGAAACAAAATTCTCTGGTCTGATGAGACAAAGATTGAACTATTTGGTGTGAATGTCAGGCGTCAAGTTTGGAGGAAAACCAGGCACCGCTCATCACCAGCTCAATACCATCCCTACAGTGAAGCATGATGGTGGCAGCATCATGCTGTGGGGATGTTTTTCAGCAGCAGGAACTGGGAGACTAGTCAGGATAAAGGGAAAGATGACTGCAGCAATGTACAGAGACATCCTGGATGAAAACCTGCTCCAGAGCGCTCTTGACCTCAGACTGGGGTGACGGTTCATCTTTCAGCAGGACAACGACCCTAAGCACACAGCCAAGATATCAAAGGAGTGGCTTCAGGACAACTCTGTGAATGTCTTTAGTGGCCCAGCCAGAGCCCAGACTTGAATTCGATTGAACATCTTTGGAGAGATCTTAAAATGGCCGTGCACCGACGCTTCCCATCTAATCTGATGGAGCTTGAGAGATGCTGCAAAGAGGAATGGGTGAAACTGGCCAAGGATAGGTGTGCCAAGCTTGTGGCATCATATTCAAAAAGACTTGAGGCTGTAATTGCTGCCAAAGGTGCATCGACAAAGTATTGAGCAAAGGCTGTGAATACTTATGTACATATGTTTTCTCAGTTTTTTTGTTTATTTTTAATAAATTTGCAGAAACCTCAAGTAAACTTTTTTCATGTTGTCATTATGGAGTGTTGTGTGTAGAATTCTGTGGAAAAAAATGAATTTAATCCATTTTGGAATAAGGCTGTAACATAACAAAATGTGAAAAAAGTGATGCGCTGTGAATACTTTCCGGATGTACTGTACATAATCACCTACAGTGAGCAAATGTAGTCACCCATCCATTCTGTCATCCTGTTTCAACCACAGTCTAATTCATAAAATCAATGCAGTGTTATTGGGTACAAGGTAACAGCCATCCCTAAATGGAGTGCTAGTGAGCAAATTTGCAGACTAAATCAGTAATCTACTGAGGCAAATATCATTTAGTTTATAGAAATTTAGCAAGTCATAATTAAACAAAGTTTCATTTCAATAAAAAAATAATTTCAGAATAAATACACAGCTGGAACTGCAAAATTTAAAACATGGAATATCTTCCTTTTTTTATTTCCTTCTCCTGGTTTTTTTTTATCTTCAATTCGACCTGTTTAACTTCATTTGTGGTTAAATTGTTGAATGCATCGGAGTCTGACACATGATAGGCGCCATGAGAAAAACACCACTGTAAATTGTGCGCTTAATTGATTAACTGACTATTTACAGTAATTGAATGGTTAACTGAGATCACAGCAGCAGTTAAATGATAGCTAAATGTCAGTTCACATACAGGTTCCATCATCCCCTAGGAGATGGCGAATAAGAATGCTTACAATAAAAGAAATAGAAAACTGGATTTGTATATGATTAAGCTTTGAGTTTTTTAGGTTTAGTTTTACTGTTGTTCTACATTCAACAGACCCTGTGGTCCAAGGACAGAACAGTTTTTCATATCCTTTTTTAAACTACCTTTAGAGTACAGGCAGCTTATGGGACTTCCTCAGTGTCACATCAAAAGTTGGAAACGGGAAATTTACCTAAAACATTGTAATTTAAAGCCCAGTGATTTAGCCAATAAATGAAAATATCTGTGTGAGGTTACTGAGATAATTTAGTCATTGGACAAGCTTGACAGACTTACATATACTTGATTCACTATTGTATGCAGTGCTGTACTAGCATAACAGTAATGAAATTGTAGAAAAGATAGTTGCAACTAGAAACTTGCAAACAATTTGGGCTGGGGCCTATTCAGCTTCTAGTTCACCAATGTTAGTGTTAATAAACTCAGCTATTTGTTAAAGGCAATAGACAGAAATAGAAACATGATTTGAATAATAATAAAATAGCCTCACTCAGACCTTCTTATTCGAGCAGAATAGGCACTATGATTCTATTTCTAAGCACACACTACTTTTAAGAAATTATTTTACGTTTACCTGTTATTAAACATTTGCCACATGTTTATATTTTAAACACTTCAAAGAATGTTTTTGATTCTAGTTGTCCATTGTGACCTTTCATTTGTCATTTTTTTCAACCAACATAATCTAGATCAAGGTTTTTTAACATCAGAGCCTATCCCAGCAGAAATAGCCAGGGTAAACTGCTACTGCCAGTGGAAACATAAGGTCTTCTAGTAACCCTCCATTAGGGTAAAGTCAAGAATACAGATAGACTTTCAGTGTATGGCTTCCAGTAAAATCACTTTCCCTTTAATCCTTTAATTATGGTAGTTAAACTATAACTTACTATTTAACATAGATTTACTCTTCTTTTGTTTTTGTAAATTAAAATTAACCAATGGGACACTTGTTAGTGTCAATTTAAATCTCCTTGGGCCTAGCAGTCTCTCAGGTTGCACAGGCAATTCTTCAGGTATGATTTGGCCAATGGTTCTTGCAATATGGATGATTTTACAAATTCTTATCTAATGTGATAACATTATTGGGGCTGCCTCTTTCCTTTCCTTTGTAACAATTACATCAAAATGTTCTGGTTTATTGTGGGATATGAAATCATCTTCCACAATAGTCTTAAAGTATTTTTGTAGCTTTTTAAATGTTAAAGTGTTTATACTGATGCTTATACATAGCCAAAAGTGTTTAAAAATTTAAAAATTACATTTTTTGTGTTATGCTTGTTCTTCAAAAGGGAAAGATGCTTATAAGTAAAGATTTGACAAGCCTGCTGTCTTTTGCCTCATGAGGGGATAGATGTGTTTTCTTCCCTCTGCGACAAGAGTAAATTCATGTATGTTATGAAATCTCATCGCAGGCATATAGCATAATTATAGCTGTCACTTTAGTCAGCTCTTATTCCATTACACATCACATCTGATTAACTCAAGTGTTGGCATATTTCAGCATCTTTCATATCTTCAGATGTAAATAATACTTTTATTAAACCACATGGTACAATATTATTCCGGCCACACACAATTCTCTTTTATGTTTTAGTAATTTTAAACATGTCAGTTTTTTCTGCCTCTCTTTAAAACACAAAAACATATTTGATGAATCTGGTATCAAAGCCTAATTTCCATCATTTCTTCAAAAATCTTATTTTCTTTTCACTGCATGCGTTATGTAATTACTATTTTATGTGAAGACAGCCTTCTCATTAGCTATATACATTTTGTTTTTCATTTCTTTTACTTTAAAGTATTTTTCGTTTGTTTTTAGTGGGGCTTGAAAATTAACTCGTTATTTTTTTCATGTGCATGTATCCGTTAAAGCCTTAAAAAATTGTTTGCCCCAGTCTGATTTTCTAGTTCATCATGTATTGCAGCACATTCTATGATGAAGGTTGCTTTTGGCCAGAAACTTAGGAAAATTTACTGGTGTTCTTTTATTCCTTCAATCGTAATGCAGTCTGTATTGTCCTTCATGCTGCTTGAATGCTTGCAGAAATCATAAAAACAACAAATATGTGCTGTTGACCACCTGTAACCTATTCACCTTTCTATTCTCTATCTATATGTCTCCTTTACCACTCCAAGTTTCTCACACTTGTTTGCCACCTACTGCAAATCAAATAAGCCTCTTTAATTTGTATTCTGACAACACTGCGCATAAAAAGTTTAAAAGACTACTATAAAAGAAGAAAGTGGCACCCATATTCAGTTGGTTAGCACCTGCCAGACTTCACAATGTTTTTCACAGTAAATTAGGACCGATCTTTATGTTGGGTGTTGGAGAACACAGCAAAAAATGTAAGAGATTTTCAGAATGTACCTAGATACCCCACAGGAGTTCTGGAATAATATTCTTTGAACGGTGGAGAAGAACTGTCATATTCACAGTAAAAATGTCATCCTATCAAAAATGTCATCCTATCAATCAAGCATAGTGTACCGATGGTAATATCATGGTGTGGATAACATCAAAGTTGAAGGAACCATGGATTTTGCTCTGTACAAGACAATTCCCAGAAGAATATTGATATCTGTCCATAATTTGAAGCTGAAGAGCAATGACATTGTGTGCTTTGGAGTCTTTCTTTTGCACAAGCAAGTCTACATCAGAATGGTTGAAGAAAAAGAAATGTACATTTTTCAGATGATATGAATTTGTAATCTTTCTGTTATGTTTTTAGTTGAAATGTGATGAACATTACATGGTGGTTATTACAATGACACTTAAACATACACTTTCACCCTGAGGAATGGCGCACTGATCAATGCAAGTTTAATCTTCTTGAAAAGCTTTCTTCAGCTTGGATGAATTTCACATCCATATTCTTGTTCACCTAGCATACATAAATTTTATTTTCCAAAACATATAAAGATCTGAATAGTGAGTAATGGAGCATGTCATATAATAAAAAAGCACAAAGGACACTCTCAGAGCCTGAATTGTAGAGCCACAGGCTATTGTTTTCTTTCTTATTCACTCAGAGAGCTGAGAAATACAAACCCTTCGTGGGTTTCATTCTCATTGATGGTGCTCGTTAATACAAAGTCAGTTTAGAGCATCAGTTAACCTGCACATTTTTAGGATATGGAGGAAAACTGAAGTACTCAGAGAAAGGTTCAATGTTGGCTGGCCGAATGTGCAAATTCAACACACACAGTTACTGTGCTGGGAATTGACCAAAGACCCTAAAATGATAATGTAGCAACACTCCCCTTGTTAAATTAATATTCTTGCAAAAATAAAAAGGAAATCCAAAACAAAATTCAAGTGTAAAGACACCTCTGTCCCTGAAGCAGGACTGCATTTTGACATTTTGTTACTTTTGTTTCAATTATAGTCAGGTCCTTAAGTATTTGGACAATGACGCAATCTTCATATTTTTGGCTCTGTACTCCACCACAGTGGATTTGAAATTAAGCATTCATTATGTGATTGAAGTGTAGACTTTTCACTTCAATTTAAGGGGTTTACTAAAAAATATTATATGAGCTGTTTAGGAATGATAGACATTTTTATACATGGTTCCTCTATTTTTAGAGGTTCAAAAGGATTTGGACATTTGACTGACAAGCTGTTCCATAGCCAGGTGTGAGCAGCTCCCTCATTATTGCATTAACTATTAAGCAGGTAAAAAGGCCTGGAAGTGATTCCAATTGTGTAATCTGCATTTGGAAACTGTCACTGAGAACAGTCCATCATTAGGTTGAGAAAATAAAACAAATCCTTTAGAGACATGAGCAAGAACATGAGGAATGCACTGGTGAGCCCAGCAACTCCAGAAGGCCTGATCAGCCATGGAAGATAGCTGTGCTGGATGATTGCAGAATTCTGTCCTTGGCAAAGAAGAACCCCTTTATAACATTTAGCCAAACCAACTAAACTCTCCAGGAGGTAGACCTATCATTGCCAAAATCTAAAATCAAGAGAAAACTTCTTGAGAGTATATATAGAGAGTTTAGCACAAAGTATAAACCACTGGTAAACCTCAAGCATCGGAAGGGCATATTTTAAACGTATTTTATATGCCTGTCCAGTTCTGGAATAATTTTCTTTGGACAAATGAAACTTAAGATCAATATATACCAGAATGTTGGAAGCTGGAGAGTATGGAGAAGTGAAGCAATGGCTCATGATATAATGAATACCTCATCATCTGTGAAATGTGGTGCAGGTAGTGTAATGGCATGGGCATGGGCATGCCTGACTGCCAATGGAAGTTGGTCACTAGTGTTTATTGATGATATGACTGCTGTCAGAGGTAGCTGGAAGTATTCTAAAGTGAATAGGGTTATACTGTCTGATGAGATTCAGCCAAATGCTGCAAAACTGAAAGTACAATGCTTCACAGTACAGATGGACAAAGAGCCAAAACATAGTGCAAAAGTGCTTTTCAACGCAAAGTAATGGAAGATACTTTAAAGTCAAGTCCGTCATCTGATCTCAACCCAACTAGACATACATTGCACTTGCTGGAGACAAAATTGATGGAGAGAAAGTCCAATGAACAAACAGCATCTGAAGACAGCTACAGTAAAGACCTGGCAAAGTATCACAAGGGTAGTAACCCAACACTTGGAGATGGCCGTGGATTTCAGACTTATGAAAGTCATTGATTGTAAAGGATATTCAACCAAATATTAAAAATGATAATTATATTTATGATTATATTAGTTTGTCCAAATTCTTTTGAGTCCCTGAAAATAGGGCATCGTGTATAAAAATCATGTATAAAAATGCCTCTCTTTCAAAAATGGCTCATACAGTATTTTTGATAAATCCTTTAAATTAAAGCTGAAGGTCTACACTTCAGTCACAAAATTATTATTTTTTTATTTCAAATTCTTTGTGGTGGTGTACCGAGCCAAAATTATGAAAATTGTGTCACTGTCCAAATATGTATGTATGCATAGTTTGAGTTGCATTTTAACCACTTCTCATTCAGAAGACAAAAGTTAAAACACTTAATGTGTAAAATTATGCCATGTTGCCTAGATGGTGACCTTTAAAACTATAACAAAAATAGTCAGGTTTGTTTTCTCAATGTTGTGAGAACATTTATTCACCAAGAATGTGAAATGCCATTATTAACTGTGCTAACTGCTAATATTCATCCATTTGTATAGTTTTGAACCAATATTATCCATTTGTGTTTCCCCTATGAAAGGAAAAATACCTTGAGTAAACTTTAGGAATACCATCAAAACCAAACAAGTATAAAATGTGAAGATAATCTCGGTGATATTACTTATATATATTTTGTTGGTTTTAAGTGATAGTGTGTGGAAGTGTCATTATTTTTTAAGCATTTTATTGATTTCATTAAAATCAAATACCATTTGGAAAGCTTGAGGAAGAGTGACAAAGATTTACTAAATGAATAATTTTTATTAAAAACAATCAATAATGATCCTAGCAATGCTGAATGGGTGATAGGCCAGCTTAATGAGAAGAGCTAATGACACATAACTCCAAGAGCCTCAGATTGTTACCCTCTATGTGTAGTTTGCAGATTATTTCTAGAGTCTCCAATGTCTGCCAACATGAAGTGGATGTTAGGTTAATTTGAAACTCTGAAATGAAATGATTGTGGGTGTGTATGTGAGTATACCCTATGATGTGCTAGAATAACATTCAAGGTCTGCCATTCTGTTTTCTGTCCTTTAAATCTGTAATAGGTTGGGGTACACCACAATACAAAAATTGTGTCAAGTGGGTTCAGAAAATGTAAGGATGCATTTTAAGTATTTTTTTTTATTTTAAGTAAAAGTTACAGTAGTGTATGTTAAGACTATTTATTTTTTATTTGACAAAAAAAAGAGCATGCAGCATCACTCTGCCTGTTCCAGAAGTCATTTCTTTTACCTCCAGTATAAAAGGCAATAAGCCAGGAAAATTTCCCAATACATTGAGCTCAACACTGATGTGTTTTGGGTTTATATCCTTTGCAGTGTGCGCAAATATAAAGTGTTTTTTTTTTTTGTTCAAGTTATCAAGAAATGCCATGTTTTTTGATGGTATTTGTGTTACATTGTATATTTATTTTGTTGCATAAAGACCTGCTAAATGCAAAAGCTGCATGTGCGTTTATGCTACGACAGTGACACACTGGTTACTATTTAAAAGCAATTAATGTTTTTGTAATGTGCTCCATATTATATTTCTGCTAATGTTATTATTTCATTTGGACTTGGAATTCCACTACATTTAGCTATGTTAATGTGGAGTCAATTGTAAGTTCCAAACCCACATGTTAATATTTAAAATATTATACATATATATTCAAAGGTGCTATTTCTTCCAAATAAGAGTACAGTACACTATTGACCTATAAAGCTATTAGTTTACTACTATTTTATTTATATGAATTATAATTCATGAAGGTTCATTTCCTGTCTTTCAGAGAAAACCACACACATACTTAATGTAACATTCCTGTAAAAGTGAAAGAGATTCCTTGGCTAGTTTCATATAATATGGACAAGGAGGAAAATAAATAAACTGGTTATCCTGGAAGACTTCTTGTGTGTTTTGTCTCTGACTGGACATCTGCAGTGGATCCAACTTCCTGATTCAGCAGTGTTATTGTGAAGGGCGGCCACTGAGCACCTTCATTACAATGTAACCATTTCATTAATATATGCGTTTTAATTATTATGTGTATAGCCAGAACATTTTATAATAAAGATTTCATAAATTTAGTATTGTAGTATAGTATGGTAGATAATCTGTATAGGTTTTTCCTGGTTACTTTGGTGTTCCTCCCATATTTGCACAGATGTGCAAGTTTGGTTAATTGGTAATTTCGAATTGGCAATATGTGAGTGAGAGTGTGGATTGGTAAACCATGCAATGGAGTGGTGGCCTATGCAAAGCTGATTCCTGCTTTGCTCTAATGCTGCTGTGATTTGAATTAAACAGATTTGAGAACAATAGCATATATTACGATGGCTGAACAGTCCAAAAAATGTAGCCATACAACACTGTATATCACTGCAGATACTATGAAATCTACTAATGTGTTAGAGCTGCCTCTTTGCTTATATACCCAAGATTCAATTATCAGATACTGAAAATAGAATATAATCTACCTGATACCTTTTTCAGTGATTTCTTTGGGATTTCCAATTTTTAGAATAAACTGATATTGATTATTTTGTGAGATATAAAGACATAATTGAATTTCATTCCATATTCAAAACATTTGCATGTTAGATTAATAGACTACTCTAAATTGGCCCAGTATAAGAGTGTGTAGGTGTGTGTGGGTTTATGCATCATTATGAAAATGCGCCCCATCAAGGTTTGAACAATGATTCTCAACAGAATACTGCTTTTCCATTATGCTTTAGACTTCTGGTTTGTGCCATTTCATAGTGTTACTTTGCTGGATGAATTACATCGTTTGTATTGGATTTTTTTTAGTCTGAGGAGAAATTATGGAAGAGCAGAAATGTGCTTTAAAGCATATAAAGAATATTTGAAAAATTATTGATCCCTGTATGAGATCAGTGTACAGCATAACTGATTGGTAAACAAAATGCTATCATTCATGCATTGGTCTAGAAGCAAAATTATTCATTACAGGGTTACAGGTAGATAGAGCCAATTCTGGAATTTTTGTGTGCAAGCCAGCTCATGATGCACTACCAGTTTTTCACAGGGCGTAATCACACATACTCAAGACTAATTTAATGTCCTGATGTAGGCTGCCTGTACTGTATTAGGCATGTGGGAGGAAGCTGGAGTACCTAGTGACCACAAACACATGCCACTTCCACATAGTGGGTTCAAAACCCTTCCCGAATACTATGTATCTCCAACATTTATCTACAGTTTACAGTAATTTTTTTAATCATTTTTTATCATTACGGTGTTGCCAAAGATTCAGATGCATGTAGCATCTTTGAATGTGACATCACACTGTCAGGGGAAAAACTAGCACATACAGTCATACTCACAAACACCTCCTCAATTTACAGTTGCTAGTTAACCTACCCTGCGTATGTTACAAAACTGAGAGGCACCTAGAGAATAAACTGAAACAATCCAGTGTGCATTTATAGGACTTGACATATGCCATTAATTTGCGTAGTTTTGAAGTTGTGTTTATCCTTTTCAATCTAAGGTGATTTAATTAAAAATTTGGGTTTCTTAGCAACCCCTTATCGACTTTTTGTTCAATGTGTCAATGAGCTATGTGTGTACCAACTCACAAATAAAGTGGGTTAAACTACAGAGGCTAATCTATTCAAAGAATACAAATCCTATCTGATAACCTGATGGTCAAGTGCCTCTGAGTCCTGTTAAATGTGCATTATTTAAAGAAAGCTGCTTTTGGATGTTCAGATGACTTACAGAACACGTTAAACGAAAATTTTATAAAATCATTTTAGTTAAAAAAAGCAAGTTCTTGAAATTATATTGAAGCCCTTGTTCCACTTGGTTGTCTTTGCAAAATCCTTTGACAGAGTAAACTTTGACAATGTTTACATTTTTCTAAATATATACCATGTATATTACATGTATAGGAATGAAATACAGCAAACTAATAGCTTTATTTATAAAAACATCCATCTTTAAAAGTGTATTTTGTCATTTTGCTGTGTATTGATTATTTTGCTTTGTATAAAGGTTGAGTATCCCTAATTTAGAATGCTCCAAACCCGAAAGCTTTTTGACCGCCAACATGACAACACAAGTTGAAAATTCCACACCAAGGTTCACTTTTATAAAACTTTGCTTAGATTTGAATGTGAAAATTTAGGTAAGCCAAAAAGTATATGTGAAGGGTCGGTGGTCCCAAAAAACATTGAGCAATACATTGACCATAATGAGGAATCAACACATGATCAAAGATCAAGTGTAACAACTTCTTCTTCTGGCTGCTCCCATTAGGGGTTGCCACAGTGGATCATCTTTTTCCATATCTTTCTGTCCTCTGCATCTTGTTCGGTTACACCCATCACCTGCATGTCCTCTCTCACTACATCCATAAACCTTCTCTTAGGCCTTCCTCTTTTGCTCTTCCCTGGCAGCTGTATCCTTAGCATCCTTTTTCCAATATACTCCACATCACTCCTCTGCACATGTCCCAACCAACGCAATCTCGCCTCTGTGACTTTGTCTCCCAACCGTCCAACTTGAGCTGACCCTCTAATGTACTCATTCCTAATCCTATCCATCCTCGTCACACACAGTACAAATCTTAGCATCTTTAACTCTCCAGCTTTCTGGTCAGTGCCACCGTCTCCAACCCATATTACATACAGTAGCTGGTTTCACTACCTACTGTCCCTTAGACCTTCCTTTTCACTCTTGCTGATACCCGTCTGTCACAGATTACTCCTGACACTTTTCTCCACCCATTCCACCCTGCCTGCACTGTCTTTTTCAACTCTCTTCCACAATCCCAATTACCCTGTACTGTTGATCACAAGTATTTAAACTCATTCGCCTTCACCAGCTCTACTCCCTGCACCCTCACCATTCCACTGACCACACTGTCATTTACACACATGTATTCTGTCTTGTTCCTACTGACCTTCATTCCTCTCCTCTCTAGAGCATGTCTCCACCTCTCTAGGGTCTCCTCAACCTGCTCCTTACTATCGCTACAGATCACAATGTCATCAGCAAACATCATAGTCCACAGGGTCTGCTGTCTGATCTCGTCTCTCAACCTGTCCATCACCATTGCAAATAAGAAAGGGCTCAGAGCCAGTCTCTGATGTAATCCCACCTCCACCTTGAATGCATTTGTCACTCCTACCGCAGACCTTACTACTGTCACACGTCTCTCGTACATATCATGTACAACTCTTACATTCTTTTCTGCCACTCCCGACTTCTTCATACAATACCACAACTCCTCTTGAGGCACCTTGTCATATGCTTTCTCCAGGTCCATAAAGACGCAATGCAGTTCCTTCTGGCCTTCTCTATACTTCTCCATCACCATCCTCAGAGTAAACATCGTATCTGTGGTGCTCTTTCTTGGCATGACACCATACTGCTGCTCACTAATCATCACTTCACTTCTTAACCTAGCTTCCACTACTCTTTTAGCTAACTTCATGCTGTGGCTCATCAATTTTATTCCCCTGTAGTTACCACAGTCCTGCACATCCCCTTATTCTTAAATATCGCCACCAGTACACTTCTCCTCTCCTCAGGCATCCTCTCACTTTCCAAGATTTTATTAAACAATCTGGTTAAAAACTCCACTGCCATCTCTCCTAAACACCTCCATGGTTCCATAGGTATGTCATCTGGGCCAACGGCCTTTCCATTTTTCATCCTCTTCATAGCTGTCCTTACTTCCTCCTTCCTAATCCATTGCACTTCCTGATTCACTATCTCCACATCATCCAACCTCTTCTCTCTCTTGTTCTCTTCATTCATCAGCCTCTCAAAGTACTCTTTCCATCAGCTCAACACACTCTCCTCGCTTGTGAGTTCTTTCCGTCTTTATCCTTTATCACCCTAACCTGCTTCACATCTTTCCCAGCTCGGTCCCTCTGTCTAGCCAATCGGTACAGGTCCTTTTCTCTCTCCTTAGTGTCCAACCTCTCATACAACTCATCATATGCCTTTTCTTTAGCCTTCGCCACCTCTCTCTTCACCTTGCGCCTTATCTCCTTGTACTCTTGTCTACTTTCTGCATCTCTCTGACTATCCCACTTCTTCTTTGCCATCCTCTTCCTCCATATACTCTCCTGTATTTCCTCATTCCACCACCATGTTTCCTTTTCCTCCTTCCTCTTTCCAAATGTCACACCAAGCACCCTTCTTGCTGTCACCCTTACTACATCTGCTGTAGTTTCCCAGCTGCCTGGTAACTCTTTACTGCCTCACAGTGCCTGTGTCACCTTCTCCCTAACCTCAACTTTGCAGTCTTCCTTTTTCAACTTCCACCATTTGATCCTTGGCTCTGCCCTCACTCTCTTCCTCTTCTTGAACTCCAATGTCATCCTACTGACCACCATCCTATGCTGCGTAACTACACTTTCCCCTGCCACCACTTTGCAGTCTTCAATCTCTTTCATATCAACTCTTCTGCATAGGATGTAATCTACCTGTGTGCATCTTTCTCCACTCTTGTACATAACCCTATGTTCCCCCCTCTTCTTAAAATATGTATTCACCACAGCCATGTCTGTCCTTTTGACAAAATCCACTATCCTCTGACCTTCTTCATTCCTCTCTTTGACACCATACCTACCAATCACCTCCTCGTATCCTTTGTTCCCTTCAGAGCAGTCACTGGGTACACTGTTGAGAACTTCATCCAACTCACTCCAAAAATCTTCTTTCTCATCAAGTGTAACTTCTTATGGTTAACAAAAAGCAACTTCACTCTTGCTAGGTGCTCTTATTGCAATATGAGTTCATTAAATTGCTCTGATTATGTTAGGAAAAGCAGACACTATAGCAAATCATATTTACTATGTTGGCAAGAACATGTTTTATGTACACCCATAGTATTCAAAAACTGAATGTAGTGATTTGTTTGTCTTTTAATAGTTTCTAGCACATTAGGCATGATCAAGTGAAGGTTGGCTGAGATATTCCTGACCTCTTGGCAAGTTCCATGAAAAGTGACAACAGGTAGATGATATACACTGATAAAAAACAAACATTTCTTCAGTGCAAATATTCTGCATTGGCCATCTTGAAAGGGAACAAAAAACAGTTTGTGCATCATATTCATCACTTTTAAGTTGTAGTTGTATGTGTGCCGTCATCTAGCTGGTTTGGCTGTATTTCCCTACTTAATCAAGGATGTCTCCAAGATATCTCATTGTGTATATGCAGTTATTCCAAAATTCAAAAATATTTAAATCCAAAATACTTCTGGACCCAGGCATTTCGGATTAGGGATACTCAACTTGAATAATGTAAAGTGTTTGTTGTTTATTAGTTGGGTGCTGTGTCCTAGTCTCTTTCAGCATGGCACCCACTAAATTGGGATAGGCTCTGTAGGAATGTGGATCTATTCTTTTGATTTTGTTATTAAGTAAAAACATTTTTGTCTGGCTAGCTCCTTGCCAGAGTTAAAATCTTCTCTGAAATGTTAGCACAAAACAAAGATTCCTCTACGCCACTATAAGCCCTCACACAAGCACAACTCTCAGACTCATTGGCCTGAAACACCGTATTTTTTCCTATAAGACACACTTTGAAGTACACCACTGGCAGTGTTATTCCCATTAGCAAAAACTAAAAATCATTAATGAAAAAATAAATGTGTTAACTAAAATAAAAATTAACAACAAAACTCATTTTTGTTGTTTTAATTTTTATTTTCACCACACTAGTCTTTGTATGTATATTGCAAAGTATTTCTAAGTTGTTAACAGGGTTGCCTGGGGACCCCATCAGCACTCTTAATCCTGAAATGAACCATTCTGCTCATGGTTTATTTTAACAAGAGTAATGTAGCAAATCTGCACTATATTGAAATACATTCTGGTAAAGGATATGTGGGCAAGAGTTCCCCACAGCACAGTGCAAAGTACACAAATGAAGCACACAGCACTTTGTCTTCATCTCTGTGTATTTAGTCTCTGTCTCTTTTCACCTCCTCCTTCCTCCAGCAAGCTTTGTGCCTCTTCCTCCCGACTCAGGCTTCTCAAGTAGTGGCAGCTGGCCCCTTTTCTGCTGCATTGCGGAAAGCCAATAACATTGGGCTTGCCAGTCTCCACAGCACCCCTGGCAAGACCCAAGGAACCCAACAAGGCTGTGCTGAATTCCAACTCCCATGAAGCCCTGTGGGAATCAGTGGTACTGTAGCAACCCAGGTGGGCTGCCATCTAACACTCTGGAGGAAGTAATGTCCTGTGCACACTCTATTCCCCAGTGTTTTCAGTACACAGGCATCCCAGCTGGGTAAGGGCTCCAGCCATCTGACACAATACATATATTCTCTAGTCTCTACTATCTCTGTATTTAACTTGCCAATCTGCCAGGTAGCTACAGTGTTGACCACCCTAATATAATGACAAAACTCAATGAAATAGAAGTGTAATGATTATCCCTACCCATGATTCAAGTTTGCAGTTTATTATTTATCACTCATTTATGCTAAGAACTCAACATAACCATCCAAGTAATGCACAGTGTCAGTGTTTAAGTGAGATGGCTGCTATGGCAATCTATTTTAGTGGGCCAGGAACAAAGGTGTAGATAGGGTAGTATTTTCCAATGTTTTTCTGTGGTGGTACATTTTTGTAACACAAAAAAATCCCAATGTACACCATGATTCAACCAACCACAAAAGCATTAAATCTCTTAGACTTGCTGAACTGTGTGATTGGGTGGGACAGGGAGTGGCAAAAAAAGCAGCTCGAACATTGATGTTTGCAGACACAGCACTTGTGTAGAGTGTAATAATCAAATCCTTGATAGTGATGAACGATTAAGGATAGTATTTGCGGAGTTTTAGCACAAGATTTAAAGTATGTCCATTCTTTCAATTAAGTCAGTCTTTAGCAGGACATTCAAAGTCAACAATTGTTTCTATCATTTTTTTTTTCTTTGACGTGTCTGTGTTTCATATGCTATGCCAATCTTGAAATTAATATACTGGCCTCATTCTCTAATTGCATTCTTTCCAGCTTGCATATTAGGAAGGCATTCAAATTCAGGTTGTTCTTGCTCAAGTAGTATTTTGTTAAGTTCAGGTTTAGGGACATTGTAACCCAATTTATTTTTTTATTACATAGCAAAGGAATTCCTTTAGCCTCAGTGAAAATATCAGGTAGATTAGATCATGTGATTAATTGTATAAAATGTTTCTAACTTTCCTAGTGTCTTTCCACAGACTATACAATGATTTACTACTTTTTAGCGCCCTTTCTTTTGTCTGTATAAGCCTAGGAAGGTTTTTGTCTAGTTAGCATGGAAAAAGTAGAGCAGAGACTTCACTTGCCACTCTCAAACAGATCCACGACAGGCACAAGTGGTAACAAATGAAAACATGCTATATACATATAAAGAACCCAAAAGCCACATCCCTGGTGATAATGTGATTAGAAAGCATCAGAGCCCATTGGATGGTTCCATTTAAATTAAGAAATAATACATTTACTTTTACACAGTCCTTCCACAGTCACCGAGGTGGTCAAAAAACTCCTTGGTGGCAGGGCCCCGGGGGTGGATGAGATACGCCCGGAGTTCCTTAAGGCTCTGGATGTTGTAGGACTGTCTTGGTTGACACGTCTCTGCAACATCGCATGGACATCGGGGACAGTGCCTCTGTATTGGCAGACCGGGGTGGTGGTCCCCCTCTTTAAAAAGGGGGACCGGAGGGTGTGTTCCAACTATAGAGGGATCACACTCCTCAGCCTCCCTGGAAAAGTCTATTCGGGGGTTCTGGAGAGGAGGGTCCATTGGATAGTCGAACCTCGGATTCAGGAGGAACAGTGTGGTTTTCGTCCTGGTCGCGGAACAGTGGACCAGCTCTTCACCCTTAGCAGAGTCCTGGAGGGTGCATGGGAGTTTGCCCGACTGGTCTACATGTGTTTTGTGGACTTGGAAAGGCATTCGACCGTGTCCCTCGGGGAATCCTGTGGGGCGTGCTCCGGAGTATGGGGTACGGACCCCTGATAAGAGCTGTTCGGTCTCTGTACAACCAGTGTCAGAGCTTGGTCCGCATTGCGGCAGTAAGTCGAGCCCGTTTCCAGTGAGAGTTGGACTCCGCCAGGGCTGCCCTTTGTCACGATTCTGTTCATAACTTTTATGGACAGAATTTCTAGGCGCAGCCAGGGTGTTGAAGGGGTCTGGTTTGGTGGACTCAGGATTGGGTCACTGCTTTTTGCAGATGATGTTGTCCTGTTTGCTTCATCAGGCCGTGATCTTCAGCTCTCTCTGGATCGGTTCGCAGCTGAGTGTGAAGCGGCTGGGATGAGAATCAGCACCTCCAAATCCGAGAGCATGGTCCTCAGCCGGAAAACGGTGGAGTGCCCTCTCAGGGTTGGGGGAGAGATCCTGCCCCAAGTGGAGGAGTTCAAGTATCTCGGGGTCTTGTTCACGAGTGAGGGAAGAATGGAGCGTGAGATCGACAGGCGGATCGGTGCGGCATCCGCAGTGATGCGGGCTCTGCATTGGTCTGTCGTGGTGAAAAAGGAGCTGAGCTGTAAGGCAAAGCTCTTAATTTACCAGTCGATCTACGCTCCTACCCTCACCTATGGTCATGATCTATGGGTAGTGACTGAAAGAACGAGATCGCGAATACAAGTGGCTGAAATGAGTTTCCTCCGCAGGGTGTCTGGGCTTTCCCTTAAAGATAGGGTGAGAAGCTCAGTCATCCGGGAGGGGCTCAGAGTAGAGCCGCTGCTCCTCCGCATCGAGAGGAGTCTGATGAGGTGGCTCGGGCATCTGATCAGGATGCCTCCTGGACGCCTCCCTGGTGAGGTGTTCCAGGCACGTCCAACCGGGAGGAGGCCCCGGGGAAGACCCAGGACACGCTGGAGGGACTATGTCTCCCGGCTGGCCTGGGAACGCCTTGGGATTTTCCCGGAAGAGCTGAAAGAAGTGGCCGGGGAGAGGGAAGTCTGGGCCTCTCTGCTTAAGCTGCTACCCCCGCGACCCGACCTCGGATAAGCGGAAGAGGATGGATGGATGGACTTCTACAGAACATACAATGTTTTTTAATAAGTGAGATCAGTCAGACACAAAAAAGACCTTTTTTTTGTTAAGCCTTTTCAGAAGTTGTATATTTTGTCTTGGTGGCAAAGTCATGATGTTTCTTTACCAGACTGTATCAACAACTGAATATTTCCAATGAAGGGTTCACTTTTTAATACTGATTTTTTTTTATTATAATTATTATTTTGTTTGAATGATTGCATAGGTCACTTTTACATATTGCCTTGCAGTATTGTGAATCTATCAATTAAACAGATTGTTCTTATAAATAAGAATCTTTTGATTTTATAATTTTTATTATGTTTTGTTTATAAAAATGTGGCTTTTTATTGTTTACAGCCTTTGAAAATATGTCAATTCTCCCATTAACTGCAGATACTATGTGAAGTCTAATGTCAATTTTGACTGTTAAATGTTGCATGCTTTTTTTTTTTTTTCTCGAATGGGAATCTGCACTGCGGCAGGTTAACATTTTGAGTGACATTTGATTCCTGCTTGACTGACTTTTTAACAACTTTCTGATCTCTGTGAAACAAAAAAATAGGGAAAAAAAACTATAAACTAGAGTGATCTTTTTCGTGTAATGTGCATAGATTTGCAGGCCCTGCACTGCATGGAAGTCTAACGTTTTACAGCCTAATCCAAGAAATGCAGCAGTCAATCAAGGATCAAGTCATGTGAGATTGCTAAAAGTTGACTTTTTGCTTTCCCTTACAGCTGAAAAATATAGATCGTCCACAGGAGCCTGAGAAGATCCCCAGAGCTCCACATGACAGACGTAAGGAATGGCAGAAGCTGGCCTTGGGTCCAGAGCTTGCTGAAGATGAATCAGAAAACCTGCTCAAGCAGAGGGATCTTCCCAGTGGTGCTGCCACATATTGTGATCCCAGGTTTGTAAATTTTTTATCATATATGAAATCCTAAAACCTGAAAGTTTAAGTGATGTTGGTAAGGCCTTTTTAAGCATAATTTTAATGTTAAAGGGTGAACCTGTGTAGTAACTGTTTTATCCACCAACTTTATGGCGTCATTATTTTAGTAATATATTCACCAGATGGCATATCTAGATATCTATATACTGAATAGTTCATCTAATTAAAAAAAATTGTAAATATACCTAATAAAATTCAACATTTGTTAAGGTTAATTTTTAGCTCATTAAAACAATTTTAAACAATTGTCACATGAAGGGTTGGTTCTAGCCTCTTCACTGATAGTGCTGGCTTCCTGACTTAGCTTTGTATGAGGATGAATGGATGGGTGAGTAAATTGATTTAGAAAATTGATTACTAGATCAAATGAGAAAATTCTTTTAATTATAGGGTTAATTCATTTTTGTGTTTAAATAGCATAACATTCACACATCTGGTTAATGTTATTCAGCATCACTGGGGCACAGAGGGTCTCCAGGTAACAATAGATTCAATGCACAACCCAGCCTTAGACAGGGCACTAGTCCCTCTTATGGCACACTTAGCAACAGACTCACACCCTCAAAGGGATAATTTGGAATTTCCAATTAATCTGACACCTGTGTCTTTGTCTTCCCCCATATATCTCATGCGTTCCTAGAAAATGTGCAAATTCCATATCAGCAGTGACCAGTATAGGATTCAAACCCACAATACTGGATCCATTAGTCAGTAGTGTTGTCCACTGGGCCAACCTAACTGCCTGTGTATTTAAATAGTAGTTTTAAAGAGGATTTAAACTATTAAAGTCAGAGTTATTGCTTTACTTCCTATAAAATTACCATAATTATCAATAGGCTCTCTCTGCACCATTGAAGCTCTTGTCAGATCTGTTCCTTTTGATCTGAGTTTTTTGCATTTAAGGAAGCTTTTCTTTTTCTTGTGTGCGATAAGGGTTTTATCATCATTGTAAATTTTATTTTGCTTAATTACAGAGCACTCTCTTTTTGGTTCCTAGCTTGACAGTAACAGCTTACAAAGTGTGCTTCCAGAGATTTTTAATTAGGATTTGATCATTAGCTGCAAGATAATAAAGAAACTCTAAGATCACAGATTGTCTGCAGTAACCTATTTATTAGAGCTAATCAGCTAACAAAAGACAAATGAAGTGGGTTTAATTATGTGCACCATGCCATTTGCTATGGGAAGTTGATTTTATGTGTTGTGAATTTTTTGTGTTTTCTTTACATTACTCAGAACACTTTTAATGTCCAGTCCTACAGCCTTTCAGACATACATTTATTTGTGAGAAATAACATAATTAAAATATAAACGTGAAGTCTTTTAAATAACTGGAATAATTAGTTGTTTCCTTATTTAACATGTTTATTTAGCATTCGTGTGCTACTTTGAAAAAGTGCATGACTCTTCTAACACAACCAATATGTGGCAATTGTTCTGTTTCAAGGCAGATATGCCACTTCTAAAATTCAAATTTCAGTTAGTGGTAAACATGTACAGATATAGGATTGTCCAGATCTAATTATGCAATTTTCATTACGCTATATCTTATTAAGTTTATTACATAGAAAATCATCCGAAAAATCCTGGACCATCGATAAGTGTGCGAATTGACGACATGAAGAATCATCTTCATGCCAAACTGGAGTAGTCCTCGCATAAATCAAAGTCATCCAGACGATCTGGATTTGCATTATTAGATCTGGGCCACCCTGTATATTCCAGAAAAAGAGAGAATGTGTGACATTACACTTACTCCAGCATAATAGTAATCTCTAATACAATAGTCCACCTCTGTCTGACTGACCATTGGTAAACAGTAGAGAGGATGTATGTGCGGAATCTAAAGGCCTTGATTTGAATGTAGGTGATGGTAGCCGTTGGTTATGGTGTTGTACTTGGCAGTAGGATACGGAAGACTGTCTTCAGTGTGAGTAAAACAGGCATATTCATGTTCTGTGGAGCTGAAGTAGTTTTAAATGTACCAAGATGCTTGTGGACTGCCTCAAGTGAATAATGAAGAAATATTAAAAAGTAATCTCTCTTTCTCTCAATTCAGTAGTCCATCAACATGATGTAATTTTCAATTGGTGCAGTATCTTCTTTGTGATTTAAATTTCACAGCTGAAGAAATCTTTAATACTAGACTTGAGGGTGAGTTTTTCACATAATTGCTTTTTTGTCACATTCTTTTCTCAACCATTGCCAGCATGAAAATTTCTGAAAACTATGTTCCAAGTCCTCAGTGCAAATGACCATGCATACTTTCTCTGGAAACATCTTGTACCCCCAGGGACCTATCTGGGTTAGAGTTATATGAGAAATAATGAATAAGCACATTGAGTAAAAGAAGACCTCCTCAATCCCACTAACATGCCTTCCAATGAGGAAGCAGAGCCTGGGGACTCTGAGGTGGGCTCTCCCATCTCTGGGACTGAAGTCACTGAGGTGGTCAAAAAACTCCTTGGTGGCAGGGCCCCCGGGGTGGATGAGATAGCCGGAGTTCCTTAAGGCTCTGGATGTTGTAGGACTGTCTTGGTTGACACGTCTCTGCAACATCGCATGGACATTGGGGACAGTGCCTCTGGATTGGCAGACCGGGGTGGTGGTCCCCCTCTTTAAAAAGGGGGACCGGAGGGTGTGTTCCAACTATAGAGGGATCACACTCCTCAGCCTCCCTGGAAAAGTCTATTCGGGGGTTCTGGAGAGGAGGGTCCGTCGGATAGTCGAACCTCGGATTCAGGAGGAACAGTGTGGTTTTCGTCCTGGTCGCGAAACAGTGGACCAGCTCTTCACCCTTAGCAGAGTCCTGGAGGGTGCATGGGAGTTTGCCCGACCGGTCTACATGTGTTTTGTGGACTTGGAAAAGGCATTCGACCGTGTCCCTCGGGGAATCCTGTGGGGGGTGCTCCGGGAGTATGGGGTACCGGACCCCCTGATAAGAATTGTTCGGTCTCTGTACAACCGGTGTCAGAGCTTGGTCCGCATTGCCGGCAGTAAGTCGAGCCCGTTTCCAGTGAGAGTTGGACTCCGCCAGGGCTGCCCTTTGTCACCGATTCTGTTCATAACTTTTATGGACAGAATTTCTAGGCGCAGCCAGGGTGTTGAAGGGGTCCGGTTTGGTGGACTCAGGATTGGGTCACTGCTTTTTGCAGATGATGTTGTCCTGTTTGCTTCATCAGGCCGTGATCTTCAGCTCTCTCTGGATCGGTTCGCAGCTGAGTGTGAAGCGGCTGAGATGAGAATCAGCACCTCCAAATCCGAGAGCATGGTCCTCAGCCGGAAAACGGTGGAGTGCCCTCTCAGGGTTGGAGGAGAGATCCTGCCCCAGGTGGAGTAGTTCAAGTACCTCGGGGTCTTGTTCACGAGTGAGGGAAGAATGGAGCGTGAGATCGACAGGCGGATCGGTGCGGCATCCGCAGTGATGCGGGCTCTGCATCGGTCTGTCGTGGTGAAAAAGGAGCTGAGCCGTAAGGCAAAGCTCTCAATTTACCAGTCGATCTATGCTCCTACTCTCACCTATGGTCATGAGCTATGGGTAGTGACCGAAAGAACGAGATCGCGAATACAAGCGGCTGAAATGAGTTTCCTCCGCAGGGTGTCTGGGCTTTCCCTTAAAGATAGGGTGAGAAGCTCAGTCATCCGGAAGGGGCTCAGAGTAGAGCCGCTGCTCCTCCGCATCGAGAGGAGTCAGATGAGGTGGCTCGGGCATCTGATCAGGATGCCTCCTGGACGCCTCCCTGGTGAGGTGTTCCGGGCACGTCCAACTGGGAGGAGGCCCCGGGGAAGACCCAGGTCACGCTGGAGGGACTATGTCTCCCGGCTGGCCTGGGAACGCCTTGGGATTCTCCCGGAAGAGCTGGAAGAAGTGGCCAGGGAGAGGGAAGTCTGGGCCTCTCTGCTGAAGCTGCTACCCCTTGCGACCCGACCTCGGATAAGCGGAAGAGGATGGATGGATGGATGGATGGATGGACATTGAGTAAAAGAAAGCATATAACTGCACAATCCAAATCAGAAACAGTTTGGATGATATAGGAAGTACAAATAACTCTTAACTCTTGACTCTTAAATTTCATTGTAGATAGTATGAACCCATGTTTTGTCTGGTCAACTTCATTTCATTTGTTAATACACATCTATTCCTGCATTTCAGGCCTGCAACACATTCCAAAAAAAGTTGGGATGGGAACAAATTAGGTATTGAGGTAAAAAAAATTAAATAATGATGTGAATATATGGAGATTTTTAAAACAAAACATGTGACAATGCATTTGATATTGACGTTTGAGACAACATCTCTCAAAAACGATAATATTTGTATTTATAGCAACATTTAAATGTTTATAGAGGAGCATTCTGTAGTACAAAGTATGCAGTGTCTTCTAAACAAGTACAGAAAACCAAAGAATGTCGAATGATTCTCTGTGACCATGAAAATTTTAAATTATGTTAAAAGGCAGATTTCCACAGAGTAGAAAAAGGCCTTAACAAGGTTGATGCCAGAAGTGTAAGATAAGGCTAAGAAACACTTGACACACCAAGCTGTAGGTTGACAACCATGATTCAGCTCTGCGATTTTGTTCAGTATCAAGGATTTGCCTTTTATACTCATTCATAAACCTAAAAGGACAGAGTGCTTCACCAAAACATAATATGAAAACTACAGATTACTGGATATAGTATGATACAAAAGTGAAAAAATTCACAATTGGAGCGCTTCAGCCATTTTAATGGAATTAAATGAGTCCTTAAAGATCTGTAAGCAATCTCACAAAACATAAAATGCGAAAGATTAGTGCCTAACTGAAAAATGTAAAAAAAAAAAAAAAATTAACTTTTTATGCCAAAAAACTAGATCAAATGGCAACAACTACAAAAGTCAGCACATTAGAAAATGCTAGCTACTGTAGGCTATGCAGAATAAACTACCATATTTTGACAACTGAGCTCCCAGTAAGAACCTTAGAATGATCAGGTATCTACGAGTGAAATTTATATAAAATCATGTTAAATTCATATTGGGGTTCTCCACCAAAATGCTTGAAAGCACTATTAGCGACAATGAAACTAAAAGAGCACATTGCTTATCAGGCAGACGTTTTCTGAGTGCTTTCATTATTAAATTCCTAAAATTTAAGGTAAATTCAAATGTGCTTTTTTGCTCAAAGGAGAGATATACCCATTTATTGTAAGTATCAGGTCAGTACTTTTCCTAATTTCATCTCTTAACATCACAGAACAAAAAGCATCTTTTAATGGAATTTAGCAGCAATTCCACAAATCAAAAATATGCAGGTATTAGATAGTCAATAAAATGAAAGTTATGATTGGAGACCAAACATTCTTGGGTTACAGACCTGTGGAAGCTTAGAGGACATTGAAAAGAAGAATGATACTGCTTGAGTTAGGACTATATACAGTATTCTATAATGCATTATTAAAGATAGCATCTTTCTATTGTTATGTACAATGTAATTATATTATTGTATAACTCTTTTCTCTGTATTTCACAGCTTGTGAAATATTGCTATACTATAGTTGCTAGGTAATAACACTATTTCAGTGAACACCACAGATATGTAAAATGTGCCCTGTCCATAGTCATTTCACAGTTGATGCTGTATTGAATGTGGCTGGGATCTTATGTACTCAGGAATGGAAGAGGCAGGGCCAGAGGTGGGAAAAAGGCGCAGTTATTGGGTGTTTTCCTGGCTGAGGCTGAAACAGAAAAAGAAGTGACAGTGTTGCATCCAAGTTCTTCCCAGTCTTGCTTTTAAGTCATACACTTTAAGAGATGCACTATAATCATGCATATGACACAATATGCCATACTGAAATTTTAGATAAATGATAATGTTATTCTGTTTCTTTTCTCTATGTTGACATCAGGTCACATAATATAATAATCGTTATTAGTACTATATTATATACATAAATCATACCGCTCTTTTTTATGTGTTTTGCAGTTGTCAAGATACTGCTTTTGCCATGCATTAATTAGTACTGAGCAAACTATATAATACTTTAAGCTTTACATCATGAAAGTAGCAAAACAATAAAGATCTTATCTGACCCATCATGACCTGACCACCCTCATTACTTCTGGTAAATGCTTCGAGCTATCACATTTAGAAACAGCACTTATTCTTGAGCTGAGAGAGTACTGACCTTAACTGCACTAATTTAAATGAAACGCGTCTAAATGTGTTTTTATTAAACTGATTGTTTGGGGCTGTTGAAAATGATGATTACTGTTGTCATTGTATTTTGGAATTGATTTTTTAGTTGTATAAGTTTCACCAGATGAACTGTCCTATACCTGCTACAGATATGGTATTCAATGATAAATGGCCATTTGTCCAGTGTTAAATATGTTGAAGAAAATAGGAATCCCCAGAGAAATCCCATACACAAACCATGATACTGATGAGCTCGCCAGGACTGAGACTCAAGATTCTGGAGCTATTGTACTAGCCGCTGTGCTTGTGTGTATCCCACTTTCAAAGTTACAAGAAAGTACAATTTAATGTCAACATAAAATATAATGTAGCATTCACAAATAATTATACATTCATACAATTCTGCATACATACATGTAGTACACACTTTATTAGGTATACAATTCTAGTATCAAAGTGCCCATTTTGCTTCCAGAATCTATACCTCTGAATTTTTAAGGCATAAATTTAACAAGATACCAGACACATTCTTTAGAGATTTTGGTTCATGCTGACTAGTAAAAGAGGCCTAATTACCAGCCCCCCCAAAATGCACTTTATTTATCTTACTGTTCTATTACTTCAAGTGTGACAAATGCTTTAACACATGGGGAATAAAGTCTTGATCTATACACCAGTAACAACAGCAGCTTGTAATGCAGATTTATCTTGCAAAAAGTGCAATTTATCCACAGCTTCTGCCCAGAACATGTGGCGAGGATAACTTTTTTTCCTTCCAGGGCCACTTAGGGTGTTGATAGCATCTGCAGTGTGGTTTAGAATTCCACTAAAGGATCCGTTATGCTCAGATCTGCAGGGTTGTTTATCACTTTTCTTATGATCAGCAGTTTATTGTTTAAATATATGATTTTAAAGTTGTTTATCGCTTTTCTTATGATCAGCAGTTTATTGTTTAAATATATGATTTTGAAGTTGTGTCAATTTGAAGGCTGCTTGTTTGAAATGAAGATAAGTGAGTATCTTGACAGTGTGAGAATAATCTGAGCCATAGAGATAAGGTTGTAAAGTCACTGCTTTATTGGGAGATTTGCAGTATTTCACCCAACAGCATTACATGTATTCCTATTTTAATATGCTGGTTTGCCATTTTCAGTTATTACTGCATATCATTCTATTTAATTTGGTAGCTGCTCTATTTTATAGTACATTCAATTTCTCGGCACATACCTTTTCAGAATTCTTGGCTTTATAAAGCTTCAGCACGTACTCCTCTTTATTTTCATTCTCTCACTTCTCTCTCCCTCTCTGTCTCTCTATAATTCACTAGCACTTACTTATAGGACACATCTGGTTTTCTGAAAGCTTTTAAACAAAGAAGTAAAAGCATCGACCAGTCCCATGCTGGAAGGCAGTGTGCTAAGATTCCATTAGCTGGGGAAAAGGCAAAGAGTAAAAGGTGGTCAGCCATAATTGGGTATTTTTAAAACACTTTCCAAAAAATATGAATAGCACTGCTTTTCTTCTACTGCAGCTGTTCTCCAAGTCATAAAGGTATAGAAAAGACAACAAGCTACAATATGTTGTAAATTATAGAAGCCTGTTAAAGCCATTTCCTTTTATGTATTACGAGGAAAGAATTAAATACAGTCCAGTTTTATGTTTTTGCTGAACACTTCTTGATTATCCTGTATTTGTATTCTCTAACAACACTGTGTTTGAATATCAATTAGTTGTCTAAACCCCATAATTCACATTTATGTTTGGATGGAGCCTATCTAGGTACAGTATCTAGGTATTATTGTACTTTGCATAGTAGCCAACTCTGAATGGGGTGCCAGTCAACAGAGGGGCATACTAATGCACATATACAGGGCCAATTTAGAGTCACCAACTGTGCTGCACCTTTTTATGATTTTTGATGACAACTGGAGTACCTAGAGAATAATCCAAGCAGATTAAGCAGAAGTGTACATGAAATATAGCCACCAATATAACCTCCAGTGAAAAAGCTCATGTAAACAATGAAAATAACAAGGAAGTAAAAGATGTTAAAATAATAAACATAACAAAAGGCAATAAAATATACAATTACAATGAGTTCATTAATGCCGAATATGATGATGCTGACAATTTCTCTGTCATCATTTGCCATTATATTCAGTTTGAACATTGACCGATATACTGTAGATGTAGAACCCAGGACACTTAATTTATGAGGCAGCTGCACTACCACTGTTCCCCCGTGCCCCCTTTAAGGTTATGACAACAGGCATTGTACTGTATGTGGATATATTAAGGTGATGGAATTCTGAAGCAGATTATAAATTTCTTACCATATTTTGATATTTAGGAGCTAGTAAAGCAGCCACATCAGTAATTATTAGCTAAAAATCAAGTTAACTGGATGCAAATAATGCGCAAGTGCCATCTTTCAGTTACACAGTTCATTCGTTGAAAAGTGGAACTGGCAGTCACTGTGTGCTGTCTGTATGGGACTATTACTTGCATGTCATTTAGACTGTGGTGGAATGAAGAGGGCAGCCTGCTTACAGAGGTGTGTCACTCTTTGTTAGTCTCATCACATTCTCTGTACATTAGCATTAGCTAACAAATACCTTTAAAAGGTATTGTAAATGATTTCAATTAGACATTTCTGTATGCATTTTTCCTAGTGAAACCTTTCACTGACTGAATAAAGAGCAGACTATTAATCCCATATATAAATATCTGTGGTGTGCACAAATTCAAAGCAGTGCTTTCTAATAGTCCTTGTCCTTGGCTAATTAACATCTATTGACCCATTGCCACCCTGTCATTTATAAAGCATGAGGTGGCTTGTAAGATCCTCAGTATCCTTTTCACATGTTGTCTCAAATTTGTTTAAGATTGATTTCTAAGAAAAATGTAGAACAAGGTACAGACCTTTGTATTGCCAAACCTTTATTAAGGGTTTTAATGAGGCACAGATTGAGACTGATTCAGTGTCACTGAACATTTCAATTATTGCTAGATTTAACTGATAAATTAGTTTGACAAAATTGAATTCTAGATTCTGGTTATATGATGATGTTCACATCTTTCTGCTTTATCTCTTAAGAAGTAACAATATGATAGACATTGGGAACACCCCACTTTGCTACTGCATGTATGATTTGCTCAGTGTTAGTTTTGCGATTATTTTATTTTTTAATGTACGTTATGAAAAACACATGGATGTGAAAAAAATTCACTTCCTTCATTATATCATTCGTTATGTCATCATCAATAACGAGAAAAGGGGAATTGTGCATTCTCAGTCGGTCTTCGCCTAAAGCCTTTCTGACATTCAGCTCAGCATTAGTCTGTATTATGTACAGTGATGCTGTATAAGTCATTTAAAATCCTCTTACTAATATAGCTATAGGTAAAAAAGGAAAGAAAATAAAACTTTTCACTTACGTATGCTTTCAAATATGCAGAATTGTCCATTGAAGTGACTAAAATGCTCATAAAATGAGGATGCAAATGTTTATTCTGATTGATAATTTGCAAGAAGGATCTTATAATCAGGTACTAAGATGTTATTTATGCAACCATTTGGTTTTTGATATCTCTTGCCATTTTAAAGGCAAGAACAGGGCACAGTTTTCATTAGTGCCACCCAAAACCAGAAGGACCAATCAGCAATAACTACAGGGCATCGTTTTTCCTTGGCTCTGTCTGTTATTGCTCATAAATAAATTAGCCCAAATTCCTAATGAATGATTTTGTAAGTGTCTAATAAAGCTTTTTCCTAAGTTTTACAGCAAGAGGGGTTATGGAATTGTATGTATCTGTGCAAAACTGCACACATAAAGGAATCATTTGTAATCGCTGTGGGCCGGGAGACAACAGTGCTAACACCTGTGCAGCCAAGGCACCTCTTTGTTTTATGCAATATTTACAAAATAACATCTCTGTGCAAAGTAAACTATTTTCACATTTTCAGACATGAATACAGTTTCTTCATCCTGCAGTGAATTGCCACTTCCCCCATCCTGCCTTGTGTCTGAAGCTGCTTGCACAGACCCACCTCTCCATACCCTACCTACAACCCTGAATTAATATTGCCCTATATTCAGTGCCTCATAATTTAAAGCTTCCCCAACATTCAGTATAGAAATCCTAATACAGATGCAGGGTATCAATCAAACCTCCAGTTTTTCCCCATAATACATCCATTTGAAGACCCAATGTATGCTATGTCCCTGAATGTCAGTCAGGCAAAGGTGTTATTTGGGGGTGAAATGAATCAGTCACAAAATTTCTGGACACTGCATTTTTTATTTAGCAATCATCTTTGTTTGTGTTTTGTAGTATCATTATTATACAGTATTGCATTACCTCTGTAAAGTAAACTCCATTGGACAGAATTTGCTAAAAGCAAAAGGATTTCATTGAAATTGAATGGTTCATTTTTGAGTTACACATAGATACAACAATGAATATCACTCCAAAAATTTTCTGTAGAAATATTGAAACCACCCCTCATGTTAAGAACTCTCTGTGGGTCAATTTGTCAACCCAAGCACCGATTCATATTTTATTTGCCTGTAGGTGTAATAATAGCCCTTCTGAATGATGTACTCACTTGATGGATAGTGACCTTTTTCCCAAGATTAGAGTCAGACAGAATCACTTAGTACATATTTTGCTACATTAGTTCTCACAGATGGGATGCAAGCTTGAATTCTTTTGACTTTAATCTTTCCAGAATGTGTTTTATCTTGAGTTCCAAGTGATTGTTTGTTTGTTTGTTTGTTTGTTTGTTTATAGGCAGCCTGTTTACATGGAGCATATTGATGGGCCCTTCTCACTGGCAGCTCTTCCTTACAGTCAGATGAATGAACTCCTCAACAGAACTGCAGACAGGATGTATATAAGACCACATGAACCCCCTCCACCTCCTCCAATACATGGAACTGGAGATTTCAAAACACCATCAGTTATCAGGTAAAATCTTTTTTTTCCATTATGTATACATCCACACCTTTCAAAAAGCTTAATCATTTCTTTTAGGGGAAAAAGTTTTGAGAAGCTTTTGGCCATCATTTTTGAAACTATCTGTTGGGGCCATGTACACGTATAGTGTGAGACGTGATGTCATGGCCTGTCAGTCAGACTGAACGTGTCCGTACAGTTTGAGCACATATACAACTGGCAGCTTGGTCGTGCAGTGTGAGCACTTGCTTGCCCACGATTACTAAAAGAAAATGCCTTGTATTACAGTAAGAAGGCATGGAAGTTCTGAAAATGGCTGCTACAGCTCTGTGATGTCATGCTGTCCTCGCAGAGCATCATGGGCACATAGAAAAATATATGTTCGCCTAAACCACCAGTAAAGCAAATTTCCAGGAAAATATTCGGTGGACAAGGTCATCAGCATATTCACTGCAAAAAATGTTATGCCAAATTCCGCCACTCAACACTAGTGACAACGATATATGTGACAATCCTTATGTGGAAGGACATATATAACAAACAGAAATATATATATATATATATATATATATATATATATATATATATATATATATATATATATATATATACACATACACAACTTTTTGCAATATCGCTGCATTCGACATTAAATCTCTTAAGCATGCATGGCCCCAGCAAAGACTTCAACATTTTAAAATGTCTTGTCTTTAAAATTACAATAATAGATTTGTGTGATTATCTGCTTGGTCTTTGTAAATGTATCATATTTGCTTTTCTCCTTATTTTCAGATAGAATTACCACTCAATTTTACTGCTTTAATAACAGTGTAGCACAAGAGTTCCCAAACTTTTTTCGGCCGTAGACCCCCTAGTCACATGCAACGGTTTTTCATGTCCATACTTGCTTTGATACGTTCGATATGTTTGTGCTACATGTATTTTCATACATTCTTACGTGTGACACATTTTACCTTTTCATTCACAAGTTTAGTATGTAATGTGTTTTTATCAAAAAAGTGTTTTTTTTTAATTATTTTACTTCTTAATTAGGTGCCTATTGGAATCATTGATATTTTGAAGCAACAAACAAATAGCAGTAGTAAGGGGGTCTCTTTTTGCTGTCGTCGACCCCCAAATTAAAAACTATCGACCCTTAGAAAGTTCAAATCGACCCCAGGGGGGTCCACTTTGGGAACTCTTGGTGTAGCGTATAGTTCTGAGGAAAAAATGTGGGTTGGAATTAGTTGTTCAAGACTGATGTGAAAAATCCCTTTTCAAACAGAGTGTTATTGCTTAATTCACATTTTTGCTTGCTAGATAAAGATTACTCTGACTAACTGTACTTTGCTCTCCATTGAAAATTTCATCACAGGAATTTCAAATGAAATTTAATTAAAGTTATGCTCATTTTGGTTCATTAATCTCCATCAGAATATTTAAAATAATACTGAGCTTTATTATTGACTCTTCTGCTGCATTACAAATGTCACATGTACTTTTTCGGTCACTATTTAGATGTAGTTGAATATCTTCTTTTTTATTATTAAAAAAAAAATCTATTACATATCAAAAATCTGCTCACATAACTGCATTAACATTAGATTATGAGATGTAACCTGTTTAAACTTCTAGTTCAGGGTAGTGGGGGACCAGAGTCTATCCTGGCAGTGCTGGGCATAAGTCAGGACCACTTCTGAACTGAGCATCAGTCCATCACATCGATAGTGTAGATGTCAGTATAACATACACATGGTTCTTTGGCGGTGCAGGAAGACAAACGGAGTACCTGGAGTACACACAAACATTGGTGGGAAATGTGGACTCTACACGGCCATGGACTGGGTACAGGATTTGAACCCTTGATGCTAGATTTGTGAAGTACAAGTGTTCCCCTATATATAACTGATCTGCTCTGAGATTCTCATTTTCTTATTTTTTTTGGGCTTGATTTCTGCTCTTTTTAGATTCATAAGGGTTCACAATTGACAAGTGTAATCTGTGTATAGCCAAATACAGTGTAATCCAAATAAGAGTTGGCTGTGTGAAGTTCATGCAGTGTGAACTGAAGGTGTGTGCACCTTTTCAAGAAAAAAACACATTGAACTGAACTACTGAGTGGTAAACTGTTTTAAAAGAACACAGGGTGTTAATTCAACATACAATATTTCTGGTTTACATTTAAAGTAAGCTGAGTGAGTATATTTTATTTTAAGTGAAAAGAGAGAGCATTTAATGAGTGTATACTCTGGCATAAACTCAGCATGAATCGGGTGAGCTGATATCATTCACAAGCCACAAGCAAGTTGCCTTAGGCTTTTTAACCAAAGTAGTTCTGAAGAGCAGGTCTGGCTTCGGAGCTCCGTCTTGTGGTAGGCTCAGGTCCAAAACTGACACCCTCCTTCTGGAGATGTTCAACTTTACACAGCTCCAACCAGTAGGGCTTCTTGGGGTGATGAGGACAGGGTCAGTTGCACCATTGGGTCAGTTGTGCAGTGAGAGACAATACCATTAGCAATAGTTCCCCCTCTCTTCTTGAGTTGAGCCTGTAAGGTGATCCTCACATGCTCATTGTGTGACAATGGTTAGAAATAAAAGCAGAGCAAGTATTTTCAGTTTCCAGCAACTTCACAGTGAGTTGAACTTGAGTTTGCTTTTTCATCCAAGGTATGTTTTGTTTTAAGGGATTTTTTTGTATTAAGAAACCATTGATTTAAGTGATTGAATATATACTGTCTTAAGTGAATACCAGCTATTATAAAGTTAATTACTGTATAATGTGTAAGAGCACTTGACTTGAAGAAGGTGTGTCTGCTGGCTCATTGATCATTTTTAATTAGACTACTGCCATATTAAGATACCTGGTTATCTCTCATTATTTTTAGTCTATGAAGATGCACAGTTAAAATTGTTTTTCAAGGGAAAGCTGAGTTGTGTGATTGTATATGACATCCATCAAGTGTAAAAGCTTAGACAGTTTCCAGTATAGACAGAGTGAAGTGTACCTATATGATTTCAAGTTAGCATAGACCAGAGTTAGCATATGTTGTTTCAAGTAACTACTGAGTGAACAGAACAGTGTACTGAGTGTACTCTTTCAGATGATCCCAAAGTGATTCAAGGTTTGTTTTGCTAGTCATGGGTATCCAAATGGTTCTGCTGGACCACAGTGAACTACCTGCCTTTTACAATTTCAGCCAATCCTTCTGAATTGTCTACTGGCAATAGTGTCAGTGGGAAACTACAAGGATGGTTTCAAAATGGACCAGGAGATGCACATGTATTTAAAAAACTGTGGCAAGAGCAATTATCTATATTTCTAACATGCTATTTGTTGCCTAATACCAGACTACAAACTAAGTGAAGCTAAAACAAGAATTGTCTGAAGATATTAAACCAAAAGGCACTGCTATAAATACCTATACTCCAAACCATGTAACAACCTGAAAGTGAGCTGTCACAATAATTATCTTGACTTGAAACCATGCATAACATAAAAGCAAACTGTCACCAAAAGACTGCCACAAAGGCAAAAGAGAGAGCCACTATGAATTCAGAAACTAAGAATGTGTTCAGCATGTGTCCTCAGAGGTGAAGTTGTTTGGTTTGACTGTTGGATCCTAAATCTCCATGTTGCACCAAACACCATGCTGAGTTATAAACATGAGCACCCATGGCAAGGTGCCTAGTGCCTGCTTAGGAGGCAGTGCGTCCTAGACACATTGTTCATAAATACTCAAACAGAAAAATTGCAGTTTGACACACACAAAAAAAATTTAAAAAAATTCCAGTGCTCCCAAATGATGCTATTAATAGGATGATAGATCTTAACAAAGGTACATAATAAAGGAACAAAAAAAAATTCCTTTGAAGCAAAAAAAAAAAAAAATGGACTAGAACAAGTCATAACAATTTTGATCTGGAGAATAGTGTTTATGTTTAATCTGGCACAAAGTGAAGAGAGTATTCTGTTCAGAGGAAAGATAGACTGAACTGAATGAATGTATATTGTGACAAATTAGTGGTGAGTGAGTTTACAGTGTGTCTAGTAACTGCACAGTCAAGTTTCAATAAAACACTCTGTTTCAAGCCTGCATTATTATAAGAATAAATTCTGAATACTGTTATGAACAGCAATATTGGTAACTGAGGAAAATATTCAGCATCCATGACATTGAAGACTAAATTGAGTGTCATTTGGAGTGACCTACTTAACTGCAAATGGCAAATACTCATGTTCAGCTGCAAGAATAGCCGTGTTTGTCTGGATTCCCCAGACATTGTCCTACCTGAACCATACAAGATCTGGGTTATCAAACAATGGGACTGAAGAATGCTAATCTGGCATGTGCCCACTGGTGGCGTCACAGCCTCCAGTGCTATGATGTTTTAACTAGCTTTGTTTTTAAAATCTTATAATGCTGCAACTGTAGCGGATCAAGCTTTACTTAGTCTGTTAACAAAAAGCATATAAATGTCTAATACAACTCATTTTACTGAAGTTATTAGACAAAGATTCTAATCTCATTTCTTAATCCTACTAAAAATAGCAGAAGATAGACCACTATATTATTGGTAGAGTACTGAATATCTTACACAGAAATTATCAATACTACAGTAGGGCCCTATTAAATTTATGGCAACATTTCAAGTTCAAGTGTGATTGATAAGAAAATGAAACACCTTCTAATTTTCATTTCAGCTCATCTTCTTTGCTAATGGGAAATTGCCTTGATTGAATTATGAGCTGACTTGCTTCCAACTGTTATACTGGACATTATCAGTATAACATTTTATAAATGAGGCTAATCTGTCACCTTATCAGTAGACTAGGTGCATACTAACTTAACAATGATTTTGGGCAAACCGTCTAGTTGATTATCTGAAATGTAGTATTTGCCTGATTAAAACTGTTGGCCAAACAAACCTGAAGTTAGGTAAAACTTTTGTGACAGGTCACTATAACGTCCATGCAGTGAACCATCCAAGAGCTCCATGATATTATTTATTTATTTATTTATTACAATTATATAGTGCTTTTATCAGTACACAAAGTGCTTTACATAGATAGACAGGAAGCACTTCAACCACCACCATTTTGTAGCACAACACACCCCGCCCAAGGAAAATGCAACATCAGCCATTATTGTACAAGGATACTTAGACTTGACATCAGGATACACCCCTACTCTTTTCAAAGAATGCCAAGGGATGTTTATTGACCACAGAGAGTCAGGCTCTCACTGTGTATTATGTCTCATCCAATGGTACTTCAGGATCCACATACAGAATACAGAGTAACTGCCTTCTCCTGGCCTCACCAACACCTTGTCCAGCAGCAACCAAAGGTTTTCTAAGATGGTCTTCCATCCAAGTACTGGATTAGTCTGAATATGCTTAGCTTCAGGTGGATGTCCTGTTCTGAAGATCATGTGTTAAGTGAGACTTCTAGCTACAGCTGACATCTCATGCAATCTATCTGATGATAGATAAGTATAAAACAGTTATACGATCATCACTATAATCAATGTTTTTATAACTGTTTTTGGATTTATATGCAGTAAAGTCTATGAAAGATTTTTTATGGCCGTGAATCTGAATATATATAATCAGTAACCATCTTGTTCTTTAAATATTTTATAAAATTTGGATTGTTGCCTTAAACATGTTTTTTTTTTGCCTCATTACTTTATTTCCAAAATTACCTGAAAGCTGAATTTGAAGAGAAAAAAAATGTGTATTGGTTTTATACGTGAATATTTCATTGCCAAGCATATGCTACTAAGGGCTTCCTGTCCTTGGTATACCTACTGTCATGGTAGCAGAAATTATTATAATTATTTTTACTTTTTCCTTATTTTATACATACACAAGATTTATGAAAACCCAGAATTTAACCCCACAGATGTTTATCCTGGATGGAATGCCATTCAAGTGTTACTTTTTTCTTTTTATGTTTATCTCAAATTCAGCTTGATTTACTGTAGGTCCAAGTAAACTTTTTCCTAATGCTGTAAACGTTGAAATTTTAAAATTTATTTTCAGCTTCATTAACAGATCATTTGAGACTTGATCATTAACTTTTTGTTACAAAGTTGCATGACAAGACAAATTATTAGTAATTGTTATTAAAATGTGGTCTTTCCATTTAAACAGACTAGTCTCTTTCAATTTTCCCTGCTTTCAGCACTGAAATGAATGTCTCAAATCATTATGCCTATATACAACTTGCATTTTAATTGGTAATAATGTTTTATTTCCCACTTGAAATTTTTGTTTTATATTTTTACAGGACATGCAAAGTAATTGTTTTAAGGAGCAGTTCATGTCTGTCTGTTGATATCCTGTTTTCTCTTTCTTTATAGCTCTAGTTCTGGGCTAACGGATAGTCGCCCTCAGTCTCCAGCCAGGACACCAGTATTTCTAAATCCTTCTGCTCCTCCACCACCGCCACCTCCACTGCCTCCACCACCACCTCCTCTGCCATCCACCATCCCACCCTCTGGGCTACGGGGCACTCCTCCTCCTCCAGTGCCACCTCCTCCAACCATGCAACCTCCAGCAATCCCACCTCCCCCAGCCCCACTTCAAATAGCTCCTGGTGTGCTTCACCCTGCACCTCCACCCATTGCACCACCACTCACTCAGTCTGGCTCTCCTGCCCGACTTTCTCATATTCCAGAGAAAGTGCTTCCTCATCCTCCACAGAATGAAAGCCAGACACTTCCTCCTCCACCACCACCACCTCCTCTACCCTTGCCAGGACTTAGGTCTGCTTCCCCTGCTGCAGCTCCTGCACCCCCTGGTCCCCCTCCTGTGCCTTCCTTTTTGTCAACTGCTGCCCCATCACCTCCATCCCATGTTCCCCATGGCCCAGAATCCAAAAGGCATCTTTCCACCCTTCCTGTTATCAGTGACGCTCGAAGCGTGCTTCTGGAAGCAATACGCAAAGGTAAGAATATTTTTTTCATTCAGCTGGGGGTTTATAGCATGCTTATATTATGCGTGCTAAGGTCAGTATTTAACATGCAGCTGAAGACGTCGTGCATCATCACCACAAGTGAGAGCATTCCACAGGCAGTATCCTTTAGCATTTAATATTATAGGACAGATGTGTTCTTTCAGACTGTAAATTGCTTGTTTTTTCTATCAAATGCATTACAAATCAGACAGTGGGGTTTGCCTCTTAGTTTACACATTTTAGAAATGTGTTTTTGGTGATATTGTTTGACTGTTACCCTTTGGGTGACTGTGATTTTGTCACAATGCCTCAGCTGATAAAATATGAGAATTAGGTTTCTTGTCATACTATTTGCATTGCGATGCTGTATCACAGAGTACACAGAAAATGCATTAACCCAAGATGATCTAATAAGGAGAACTACATTTGCTTCCATTTGCCCTAAGTTAGATGACAACAGGCAAACATAAAATCAAGATGGTTTATTTCACAGGCATTATACTCTTGGTCAGATTTCATGGGTGAATCATCGCTTTATTCTATGGTGGACTGGCATTAGAAGTTAAATCTATTGTATAATGTTATGTAAAAATATAGAGTGAGGGGCAATCAATCTTTATAACCATGATTAAACTCTGTTGCCACATACTGTATTTGAAATGTCATTTATTTGTCCACTGGAACCTACTTAAGAGTTTAAAATATGCAAGAGGAATAAATGCCACTAAAAAATCTCTACAATTGTGCATCATAGGAAGCTAATCAAAATCAATCACAGTCCCAAGCACCAATGTAAAAATACTGTTATGCAGGTTTTGCAATACATGTATGTAATTTTGAAATATGCTTTAGTTAAATTGAAGCAAACAGAAATAAATGAATAGCTGATCTGACAGTAGCATGGTGGTATGAGAGGTAGCACTGCCTGCAAATTCTTTCCTTAAAAAAATCATGAAGAGGTAAATTAGCAGGCAACATTCACCAAGTAAGGTGTGTATATGAATGTGACTTTTGATGGATTAGCACTCTACCTAGGGTGGGTTCCTGCTTTATGTCTGATATTGCTGTACTAGGCACTGGCCCTCAAAGACACTGTAATTAGGTTTGGAGATTAATGGATAATAAGTTAAAACATTATTTAGAAAACTCAAAATCTGTTAAAAATGTAATTTGTTCAATGAAGACTTACCAAAACAGGTAAGGCTAATGCCAAATGGCACTATATACAATACATTAATAAATTCTTATGTTTAATGTACACAGAGGGCCACAGTGATAGCACATATTCTTAATCCTTTATTCTTATTCATACAGTCAAAACTCTACTGGGAAATGCCATAAAGTCATTAGCGGTATGTCAGGTAACGAAAATATTCTGGACAGCCACTAGGCAATGAAGCAGTAGCCAGCAGCTCCCATTGACTTTTGATTCTTCACTTCCACATTGTCTTGCTTGTATTCTCAATTCCTTTGGCTTCCCTTGGGATCATTACCTTTTTCTACTGGTGTATAACTTCCCTCAGAACTTAATTAATTCCGTGCAACTTCTCCAATCTACAGTCCCCAGTACACATCATTTATTAAAACTAATAGGAACTCGAAAGTGTTTCCCACAGTGATTTTACAAATATGACTGAACACTTAATACATTTTTTGTTCCACACTGTTTGATCTAAAAATCTCTTTAAAGTCATAATCCAGTCATTTTACACCCTTTTCTACTCAACAAAATGGATGGTGTTGGTGTTTATATGTCTATTAACATCTTAAGGAAATACAGTGCCCTCCATACTGTCCGGGAGAAAGACACATTTTCTCCTTGATTTACCGGTCTGCTCCACAGTTTAAAATTATGTCAAGCAATTCAGACGTGATTAAAGTCAACATTGCAGACTTTAATTTAAGGGGCTTTGCATACATTTCGGTCACAGCAAGTAGTAATACTAGTACTACTGCTACTACTTCTACCATAAAATATTCGTTAACACTAGAATCCCTGAAGCCTCTTCCATTAGTGTCTTTTTTGCAAATGTGTCGATCAACACAAGCAGCCTACTATCCCCTAACTTTGATGGAGCTCAACTCGGGCAAAAAGTTCTCCCAGCTCAAGCCAAGGCTCCTTATCTGCGTGTGAGGTCTCTGGAGTTATATGGGGTAAATAATACAGTATATCATTATTTAGAATACATGCATTTCATGTGTTTTCCATGTCTACAAAGATTTGGGTAAGTGTAGGATGAAAGGAAATGTGAGGCAAGAAATGCTGAACACATATGTAAAGCAGAAACTCTTTCCATATTATACTAATAATAAAGTGAAGTGCATAATGTGTGAAGATTTTAGTCCAAATATCAAATAAACATGTGCACCTTTATTCAAGAATATAACCCAAAGAAAAAAAGCACTTGATTTATATGTTGCTGTCAATGAGTTAAATACGCAAATCTCAATTGAATTGCCTGTACTCCGTGTTATGGTGCAAGATACTGAAAATGCAGACAGAGCAGAGTACAGGCAAGATCGTAAAAGAAAAACACGTTCAAATGACAACTCATGTTCCAATGGCATGGCATTTTCATATAGTGACGTTTTCATGTATGATTGTATGTACTTGTGCAAGAGAGGCAAGAGCCAGATTCGATCTCATTCAAGTTGATACTGGAATATAAAATAAACACTTTTGCAAAGGTGTATCGAAACAAGTATGTTTTATTGAAGAATAAAACTGAATAACAAAAAATTCAAGTGACAGCAAGATACCAGGAAGACATGATTCACCAGTGTTTGTGTGTCTGCTTATACGTATTCAGCGATATCTTTTATAGATAGCAAAACTACACTAGCTATTACAGACTGAAATCAATGGCTTCTTCTTTTTGGGCATATACAGTACACCATCAGCATGGCCCTGCCAAATCTAAACACTAGTGTGGCGAATTGCTTGTGTACTAAAGTGACTTTAGCTGCAGATGGCAGTCCCATTTTACTTATGGTGCCAAGCAGAGCTGTGTCGCAGTGCAGCAGTCTATTAGCCAGCGAAAGTGCTGTGAAGAAGCTGGGTGTTGTTACAGTTCCGCCTTTGTCCAGAAACGGCTCCATAAGCTTTATGACCACAGACTCGGAAAGTCTTTGCCTTGGGTTGTAACTCAAAACACGGTTCTCAACAAAACGTTGCCAGATATCCGAAATCACAGAGAATCTGTCGTTTTTCCACAAGTTCTGCACGGGTGTCTTTGTTGTTAAAACATAAAGCCTCATGATAGTCTGATAGTGCTCACGGGACATCGTATCTTTGATTGCCTGTACAACAAATAGTTCTGAGCAGGCATCACCACAGCATCAACTGTGTTCATCGCTGCTCTTGTAAAAAGAATGGAGATAAACGCCATCAACTCAGAGAGGGAGAGGAAAGTTCGTTGTACCACGTGAATGTCATTGACAGAATAAAACTGAATAATAAAAAAGACAAGAACTAAATTTTACAAGTAGCCAAAATTTACACCGGGTGTTACGACTCAAATCAAGTGCATGTTTGTATTATATTATACTAATAATAATAATAGCTGCTCAGTGCGTCAAGAATCAATCCCAGTACCTTGGGTTATAAGGCAGCAGTTCTTACCTCTTTGCCATTCAAGAATACATATCCGCTTCCTGTCAATTAACATTTGAGCTTGGGTTTTTAACTCCTTGACAGCAACATGTAAATCAAAAGATTTTTTTTCCGTTTGGTTATATTCTTCAATAAAAGCGCACATGTTTATTTGATATTTGGACTAAAGTCTTCACACATTATACAATTCACGTCATTATTAGTATAACATGGAAAAAGTTTCTGCTTTAGATATGTGTTCAGCATTTCTTGCCTGAAATTTCCTTTCATCCTACACTCACTCAGATCTTTGTAGACACGGAGCACACATGAAATGCATGTATTCCAAATAATGATATACTGTATTATTTACCCCATACAACTCCAGAGACCTCACACGCAAATAAGGAGCCTTAGCTTGAGCTGGGAGAACTTTTTGCCCGAGTTGAGCTCTGTCAAGGGGGGAGTGGCACAGCAGGCTTCTTGCTGCTTGTGTTGATTGACACATTTACAAAACAAAAGACTCTAATGGAGAGGTGCAAAGGAATTTAAGGTTAGCTGGGATTACAAGTTTTTTCGTAGGCTTCAGGGATTCTAGTGTTAATTTTTTTATTCCTGGGGTGTAGCTAGCCTATCTTAATCCAAACAGATGCTATGCCTAAGGGCATAGGCAGAGTTTGTTGAAGATGAGATACATACCCCCCACACCTTACATATACACTATGCTACTAAAATAAAACTCCAATAAAGGATTATTTTGTTTTTTCCTCAAAGGTTTATATTTTATGTTTAAGGCCACAGCTAATGTAAATATGTTGAAAGTCAAAAATGTTTGATTTGATTTTTGATTTGATATACTTTGTTAATCCCAGAAGGGAAATTGTCCTTTTGCATGAGCACAGGGTCAGCCATTGTACAGCACCCCTGGAGCAATTTTCTGGTTAAGGGTCTTGCTCAAGGACCCAACAGATTAGAATCTCCTCTTGAAGTAACAGGCACGATAATTAAATCCATTCTATACTCTTAGACAATTTCATAAAATAATAGAAGTACAGGTGAAGAGAAAGCGAGGGAGGCACTTCTCACTTGCTTGTCACCTGTCCTTGAAACAAACTGAGAAACATTCCATACTACATAAATTACAGATTACTATATCTGAGAGAGGTTACTTCAATATATTTATTTTGTATACAGTATATTCCTCTTTTACATGTCACACAGCTGCTTCTTTCAACAAACGGGTCCTCAAGCTGCTATTTAAATGGCTTTAAAGTCTTGTGTGTTTGTGCATCTTTTTATGCTTGAATGTGTGCCGCCTGTTCAAACAGCAGCTTGGCTGACTGAGAAAAAACCTGACACTTGCCACACACACACCACATGTTTACAAAATATTTATTGAACAAAAATGTCTCTTTAATGAAGTAAAGAAAAAATTAAAACTGCTTCAACTTTCCATCAATCTGTCCATTTTCTAAACCCACTTATCCAGAGCAGGGTTAGCAGGGAAGCCAGTTTAGTTTCACCAACCCACCTAAGCCCACATGTTTTTCAACACAGTAAACCCAATCCCAGAACACCTAACGCCATGCAAACGTTTTCTAATTTGTTTGAAAAATAAGAACTTTTTTTTCCTTCTATCAAGTACAATAACAACATTAAGCAGAAAAACATTTTCTGTCATTTCAAAATTGTTAACAGGACTTGTGTACTTTTTCAGATAATTAAAGTTTTAAAAGTTTTGAATGTGTTATTGTGAGATTTAGATTACATAAAACTTTATTTGTCCCCAGAGGGATGTTTGGCATTTTACAGAAGCTCTTTAAATAAATAAATAAATAGAAAGATAAGTAAGTATATATACACTCACGTGCGCACACACACACACAATGGTCTGAATGACTATATATGCCAGAATGACTGAAAAGAAGGAAACATTCTAACTTGGCTGTCACAGTGGGGCATTATGCAGGCATATTGCTGATGGTGTCAAGGAGCCCCAGTTTGTTTCTTGACACACTTCTGCTGAATAATTTGTTGCCTGAAAGAACTTCGTGTTAGTGTGAGAGAATGTGCAGCATTGTTAATACTGGCACTTAGTTTTGCTTTAATTCTTTCCTTTGCTACTAACTCCAGGAGGTCCATTATTATATAAATTATAGTGTAATTTAACATTTTGAACCATTTATTTTATGTGACCTGGGATGTGATGTAAACATGTAGCAGTAGAGTTGTGACTGAAACATAAATATCAAATTCTGCCCATGACTGTGGGGCTTGGAGTAATCACTTGATAATATAAAGGTTGGCGGCAAACCTGAATACATTTCATTTCGTTTGCCATTTTAATTAATGTTTTTAAACTGCTGACTTTACTCCTGCATGTCTTCTTAAGACATCTTAGTTTAAAGTTATGGTTGAAGTTAATTTAGTTCACTTCTTTTTAATTTTCATATTTGATTTAGAGGTACAGTAACTGGTCATAATCACGTTCACATAATTATTGATTCTAGTTCCATTTCCTTTATTTTTTGTCTTTTGTATGTGTCCCAGGTATTCAGCTTCGCAAAGTGGAAGAGCAACGAGAACAAGAGGCAAAACACGAGCGTGTGGGCAATGATGTGGCTACCATTCTGTCACGCCGCATTGCTGTGGAGTACAGTGACTCAGAAGATGATTCCGAATTTGACGAAGTTGATTGGCTCGAGTAAATTGATTTGTGAGACCTGTTGAATGAGTATTTTGGCTTTTTAAAAAATTTTTTTAGTTTCTTAATTTCCTGATGTTTATGCGGTCATACATTTGTGATAATTGTTTGGGGGAGGGTGGGATTTGAAAGTCATTTGCAGCTGTTTTGTACTCACTTTGTACACTACATCTTGAAGGGTTTCTTATTTTTTCAGTATGATCAAATTCTCCTGATACTTCAAGTAAAATGGGACTGCTGCATAGAATTTCCAAGTAAACAAAAGAAGAAGGAAACAAAATTTATGCTTCATTTTGTGATGCCGGGATTGGGGGTGGGGGAACATCCATGAAGTATTAAGTAGAGAGTAGAGTTTTCACAAAGATTGCTTCTTAGGTCAACATTGCCACCTTCTGGCATACATAGAATCAAAGCTTTCTTGTATTTTTAATGAGACCAGTTTTGAATGGCTAACACTTTCTTGTAGGAAGAATCAAGGATTTATTGTACCTGGATGTTTAGCATGAGCAGCTAACATACATAATGTATTGACTGGTTGTTCCATTGTATGCGCACTTTGTGAATACTAATTGAAGAATCCATTCAAGACTCCAGACCTTAAGGCGGCTTTTCATATCATTTTTGTTGCTAAACAATGTGAGCCTTACGCCCTTTTGATACAAGCTCTCATGCCACTGCAGACTTAAAAAGACATACTGAGAGAGGATGCCCTTGCTGACTGAAGGGGATCATCATTGTTACTTTGAAATAGAGTACTGTAAAATGCCTTATTTTTGGTTTTATTTAATTTTTTCTATTTTTTTATTTTTATTTTTGTTCATGAATGTACTGTGTTGTTCTACGTTGCCTGCACTCTTGAGAACTAACTGTTTCTATGTGGAAAAAAATTTGAATATACTCTGTAACTTATGTAACTGTTTATTGTAACAGTTCGCTTGATTTAATAAAACCTAATGTTATGTTTAAAGTTATATGCAGTCAGTAGTCAATTAACTAATAAAGAACTAACACAAGATATGAGGGCTGATTTAAAAGCAGTTAGACTAATTTTTTATTTTGAATCAGATGACTCCACAGGCTTGGAACATTTTACTCTTTTGAAGTAGCATCCTTCACATTGAATACAATGTTAAACGATTCAAAGTCAAGTAATAGACTGTTTTATGACACCACTTTTAGGGATGTGGCATTTTTCGCTTCATCATCTGAGGAGAACTTCTTTCTGAATAGTTGTTTTCTCAGTTTTTTTTTTCGTCGTTTCATTACTGCTATTCCCAAGCCTAATGCAAAATTTAACTACATACCTCTGCCGTACTCTCACAGGTATGTCTTTTTCATCTGCCATGATGACATATACAAGGTGCTTTCACTCTCTGTGATAGAACATTGAAAATTACGGAGGTTGAACCATAGGTTGACACACATCAATGTATGACATTCACAGACACCTACGTAACATTCCCATTTCTACCTCCATGACAGAAAAACAGGGACTGTCCCATTACTTTTCAATCAGCCATCGTATTTACCCCAATGGAAATTCCTACTTCAGCTTGATGTGTAAATTTTATAATGTCGCTTATAGTTTTGCTATTAAATCAATTTATAGTGGAAAAACTGTGCAGGTTAGATGTTGGCCTGCTTGTCATCTTCCATACTGCCTACCTACTTAAAGGAGGAACCCAATTCAACCTTTCTAGTACATGGGTTGGAAACTACTGGCTGTTTTGCCAGTCTAAACTGGTCTTACCATTAAATTTACACATTACATTTTCTCTGATACTCTGACTAGGGACTATGACTGCCACCTCTTAGCTTCTTTCACCCCAAAGCCTAGTACCTCTGTCTGTCTCTGTCTATATACTTTGTGTGCATGTGTGTGTATATATATATATATATATATATATACACAGTGTAATCTTGGGTCACAACCGTAATTTGTTCCAAAACTCTGGTCGTAACCCGATTTGGTTGTGACCCGAAGTAATTTCCCCCATAGGATTGTATGTAAATACAATTAATCTTTCCAGACCATACAAACTGTATGAAAATTTTTTTTTTTTTTAGATTATTAAGCAGAAAAATAGTTAATTATACCATAGAATGCACAGCATAATAGTAAACTAAATGTAAAAACATTGAATAACACTGACAAAACCTTGAACAGAGAAAAGTAACATTGTAAGAATTCACGCTATAGCCTTAGGAACCGCTCACTGTAAACCCTTTTTCTTAATTAGTTTTAAGCACAGGGAAAAATATGAACATTTGAAAAATCCATAATTTAATAAACAACCAAGAAAAGTAACATTGCAACAATGCACGCTATGAACCGATCACTGTAAACAGAAGTGAAGTGGAGGTTAAAATCCACTACAAAAAAGTCTTCATTAAATACAACGAGGTTAAAACAATGCTCAAATCAATCTCTTTAAAAACAAGCCCAGTGCATTTTTTAACTGCCTTCTCAGCCTTACGCAGCCAGCCTTCTCTCTCTCTTGCTCGATCTCTCTCTCACTCGATGCACAGGGAGAGACTGAACATGTGCAGAAATCATCGGCGTGTACAAACCAAAAGGAAAACTGGCTTGTTCGTCACCCGAGTGTGTGGCTGTGAACAGATGCAAAAGTTTGGCGAAGAAGTTTGGTCGTAACCCGATTTGTACGTGGTCCGAGACGTTTGTGACCCGAGGTTCCACTATATGTACGTGTATGTGTTTGTGTGTGTGTGTGTGTGTGTGTGTGTGTGTGTGTGTGTATATATATATATATATATATATATATATATATATATATATACACTCACCTAAAGGATTATTAGGAACACCATACTAATACAGTGTTTGACCCCCTTTCGCCTTCAGAACTGCCTTAATTCTACGTGGCATTGATTCAACAAGGTGCTGAAAGCATTCTTTAGAAATGTTGGCCCATATTGATAGGATAGCATCTTGCAGTTGATGGAGATTTGTGGGATGCACATCTAGGGCACGAAGCTCCCGTTCCACCACATCCCAAAGATGCTCTATTGGATTGAGATCTGGTGACTGTGGGGCCATTTTAGTACAGTGAACTCATTGTCATGTTCAAGAAACCAATTTGAAATGATTCGAGCTTTGTGACATGGTGCATTATCCTGCTAGAAGTGGCCATCAGAGGATGGGTACATGGTGGTCATGAAGGGATGGACATGGTCAGAAACAATGCTCAGGTAGCCCGTGGCATTTAAACGATGCCCAATTGGCACTAAGGGGCCTAAAGTGTGCCAAGAAAACATCCCCCACACCATTACACCACCACCACCAGTCTGCACAGTGGTAACAAGGCATGATGGATCCATGTTCTCATTCTGTTTACACCAAATTCTGACTACCATTTGAATGTCTCAACAGAAATCGAGACTCATCAGACTAGGCAACATTTTTCCAGTCTTTGTCCAATTTTGGTGAGCTTGTGCAAATTGTAGCCTCTTTTTCCTATTTGTAGTGGAGATGAGTGGTACCCGGTGGGGTCTTCTGCTGTTGTAGCCCATCCGCCTCAAGGTTGTGCGTGTTGTGGCTTCACAAATGCTTTGCTGCATACCTCAGTTGTAACGAGTGGTTATTTCGGTCAAAGTTGCTCTACTATCAGCTTGAATCAGTCGGCCCATTCTCCTCTGACCTCTAGCATCAACAAGGCATTTTTGCCCACAGGACTGCCGCATACTGGATGTTTTTCCTTTTCACACCATTCTTTGTAAACCCTAGAAATGGTTGTGCGTGAAAATCCCAGTAACTGAGCAGATTGTGAAATACTCAGACCGGCCCGTCTAGTACCAACAACCATGCCACGCTCAAAATTGCTTAAATCACATTTCTTTCCCATTCTGACATTCAGTTTGGAGTTCAGGAGATTGTCTTGACCAGGACCACACCCCTAAATGCATTGAAGCAACTGCCATGTGATTGGTTGATTAGATAATTGCATTAATGAGAAATTGAATGAACAGGTGTTCCTAATAATCCTTTAGGTGAGTGTATGTGTGTGTGTGTGTGTGTATATATATATATATATATATATACACACATATATATATATATATACACACATATATATAATATGTATACACATATATATTGTGATGGATGGCCGGGGCTCATGCCTGGCCGGGACGCCCCTTCACCACATCTGCCAGGGGGACAAGGGTGGGAAGCCCAGTATCTCCCACTGGATGCTCCCTGGGTTGAGGTGCCTCGGACTACCCCAGGGCTTCATGGGGGTTGAAGTTCTGTGCAGCTTTGTGGGGTTCCGCATTTGCCGCCAGGGGGTGCTGCAACAAGAGCAGCTGGCCCCTTTTGGGCACTGGTTTCGCCTTACCGGGAAGTGCAGTCAGATGTTGGCAATTAACCACCTGTTGCACTTCCGGGTGCATGATAAAAGGGAGCCAGCAAGCACCACTCAGTGGCCAGAGTCGGGTGGAGGAGGATAAGGTTGCTTGGAAGGAGTGGTGGTGCCAAGGAAGAAAACAAAGTCCGGTGCATTAGTGGTGTGCTTGTGCTTGGGACTGTGTATTGCCTGTGGGTAACGGGGAAGACGTGTGCTCACAGGGGAAGAAAATAAAAAGTATTTGACATGTGCCTTTTGTGTCGGGCCGGGCGCTATACAGCATCTATCATATACAGTATATGTATGTATATATATATATATGTATATATATATATATATATATATATATATATATATATATATATATATATGTATGTATGTATGTATGTATGTATGTGTGTGTGTGTGTGTGTGTGTGTGTGTGTGTGTGTGTGTGTGTGTGTGTATATACAGTATGTATATATATATTTGTGTATATATATGTACTGTATATATACAGTGGTGTGAAAAACTATTTGCCCCCTTCCTGATTTCTTATTCTTTTGCATGTTTGTCACACAAAATGTTTCTGATCATTAAACACATTTAACCATTAGTCAAATACAACACAAGTAAACACAAAATGCAGTTTTTAAATGATGGTTTTATTATTTAGGGAGAAAAAATCCAAACCTACATGGCCCTGTGTGAAAAAGTAATTGCCCCTTGTTAAAAATAACCTAACTGTGGTGTATCACACCAGAGTTCAATTTTCACCCCAGGCCTGATTACTGCCACACCTGTTTCAATCAAGAAATCACTTAAATAGGAGCTGCCTGACACAGAGAAGTAGACCAAAAGCACCTCAAAAGCTAGACATCATGCCAAGATCCAAAGAAATTCAGGAACAAATGAGAACAGAAGTAACTGAGATCTATCAGTCTGGTAAAGGTTATAAAGCCATTTCTAAAGCTTTGGGACTCCAGCGAACCACAGTGTGAGCCATTATCCACAAATGGCAAAAACATGGAACAGTGGTGAACCTTCCCTGGAGTGGCCGGCTGACCAAAATTATCCCAAGAGCGCAGAGACGACTCATTCGAGAGGTCACAAAAGACCCCAGGACAACGTCTAAAGAACTGCAGGCCTCACTTGCCTCAATTAAGATCAGTGTTCACGACTCCACCATAAGAAAGAGACTGGGCAAAACGGCCTGCATGGCAGATTTCCAAGACGCAAACCACTGTTAAGCAAAAAGAACATTAGGGCTCGTCTCAATTTTGCTAAGAAACATCTCAATTATTGCCAAGACTTTTGGGAAAATACCTTGTGGACTGATGAGACAAAAGTTGAACTTTTTGGAAGGCAAATGTCCCGTTACATCTGGCGTAAACGGAACACAGCATTTCAGAAAAAGAACATCATACCAACAGTAAAATGTGGTGGTAGTGTGATGGTCTGGGGTTGTTTTGCTGCTTCAGGACCTGGAAGGCTTGCTGTGACAGATGGAACCATGAATTCTACTGTCTACCAAAAAATCCTGAAGGAGAATGTCCGGCCATCTGTTCGTCAACTCAAGCTGAAGCGATCTTGGGTTCTGCAACAGGACAATGACCCAAAACACACCAGCAAATCCACCTCTGAATGCCTGAAGAAAAACAAAATGAAGACTTTGCAGTGGCCTAGTCAAAGTCCTGACCTGAATCCAATTGAGATGCTATGGCATGACCTTAAAAAGGCGGTTCATGCTAGAAAACCCTCAAATAAAGCTGAATTACAACAATTCTGCAAAGATGAGTGGGCCAAAATTCCTCCAGAGCACTGTAAAAGACTCAGTGCAAGTTCTCGCAAACACTTGATTGCAGTTATTGCTGCTAAGGGTGGGCCAACCAGTGTTATTAGGTTCAGGGGGCAATTACTTTTTCACACAGGGCCATGTAGGTTTGGATTTTTTTTCTCCCTAAATAATAAAAACCATCATTTAAAAACTGCATTTTGTGTTTACTTGTGTTATATTTGACTAATGGTTAAATGTGTTTGATGATCAGAAACATTTTGTGTGACAAACATGCTAAAGAATAAGAAATCAGGAAGGGGGCAAATAGTTTTTCACACCACTGTTATGTGTGTGTATATGTATGTATTGATTATAATTAAAAAATCCTGGGAAGAGATGAGATATTTTAGCCTGGGACAAGACATGACTTTTTCAGAGAGATACTTTCCTGTCCCACAAGACAAGACCTTGGGCCAAGCGATTTAACCATGCTCGGGGCCAGAAATAAAAGAAAAAGAGTATATGGCAAAGTATAATGTCTTAAAGTATTTAAAAACGTTGGCACGATACACATGTAGAGCAGGTTGGAGATAATGAAAGTACTAAAATTCCAAAGTCTCAAAAAAATGATAGTAAAGATTGCATTAGCGCAAACAAACAGAAATTATTACTCGGTGAAATAACAGAACAGCAAAAAGAGATCGAATATATTGTTCGGATTTAAACTTTAAGTCGGAGACTTGGAGATTGTCTAATTTGTGTTGCCATCGGGAAAAGTAGCGTTTCTTCCCAATGAAGAGGTGTATCTGCGAGAATTAAAAGATCTGTTGTTTGGTGAAAAGTGGAATCCCATTATAACAAAACTCATCGAACAATAAAAATATTCTGTTATAATGGAAATTTCATTATAATGAATATGGGGAAGATATGTATATTATTGTGACCGGGGTCGCCAACGCTAACGGCGGAGGCACAAGGACAACTCTACAGCTGCTCTGTTGTGTTTGGTAAACAGTAAACCAAGGGGAAAGTAATTGGTTGTCTTCTGCAAGATCAGGCTTACCCCATAACATGTTGTCACACAATGTTTAGAGCATTTAACTTTGAAATGCTCTTCCTCTTACTGTCCTGATCTCTCTTCTCCAGACCGCATCTGCTACAGTAGTGGTTCCCAGCTGCTGGTGTTCTTCGAATCTGAAGATGAGCATTAAAGCAGAGCGATTACCCATGTTGCAACTCATAACAGCTCTTTTTTTGAATGAAATATTGAGACTGTACCTACCTTCTCTATACAGTAATGAAGTACCTGTATTTTCCTTGAAAACCTGAACTAACCTTCTTGTCTCTTGTGCAACTCTGTGACCCAAGCTTGACAATACCTGTATAAAAAAAAATGCTTCTTAAATGGCAAAACATATTTTATTTGAAAATGATACGTTAGATGTTACTACTTTTTTTTTTTTAGAAGTACAGGTATGAAAATACAGAATGAAAACGAGACGTTAGATAAAAATAAAGATGCGATTCCAAATGCTTTCACCACTTCATTTTTCTTCATTCTAGAATCACCTTTTTCTAACATAAACTGATGCCCTTTCTCACTTTTTTGTTCATCTCAAAAAAAAATTTGAGAAACGCTATGAAACTCGAACTGTTCAATATCCACACATGACACAACTACCCATGCAAAAGCTAGGTGGAGTGCTAACCCTCAGTTCGACTATGTGTATGATATCTTGTCTATGCTCTCGCCAAGACTGGAAATTTCACAACAGACTGTCTCTTTCTTTGAGACAGCCTGATGTAGGGTTCCGGAGACTCAGCACAGAAAGTGTACACACAGCATTAAGTATTTTTTGCATTGCATTATTATCTTCAGTGGCCATTTTTGATCAAAAAACAAAATTCATTTAACATGATGTTATATGAGCATTTATCTGGGCCCACAAAAAGTATTCATTATTATGAAAATTTTGTTACTTCAGTATTTGTTATAACGGGATTTGACCTGTATATACAGGTGCCAGTCATAAAATTACAAAAATGACAAAGTTGATTTATTTCAGTAATTCCATTCAAAAAGTGAAACTTGTATATTAGATTCATTCATTACACACAGACTGATGTATTTCAAATGTTTATTTCTTTTCATTTTGATGATTATAACTGACAGCTAATGAAAGTCCCAAATTCAGTATCTCGGAAAATTAGAATATTGTGAAAAGGTTCAATATTGAAGACACCTGGTGCCACACTCTAATCAGCTATTTAACTCAAAACACCTGCAAAAGCCTTTAAATGGTCTCTCAGTCTAGCTCTGTAGGCTACACAATCATGGGGAAGACTGCTGACTTGACAGTTGTCCAAAAGACGACCATTGACACCTTGCACAAGGAGGGCAAGACACAAAAGGTCATTGCTAAAGAGGCTGGCTGTTCACAGAGCTCTGTGTCCAAGCACATTAATAGAGAGGCGAAGGGAAGGACAAGATGTGGTAGAAAAAAGTGTACAAGCAATAGGGATAACCGCACCCTGGAGTGGATTGTGAAACAAAACCCATTCAAAACTGTGGGGAGATTCACAAAGAGTGGACTGCAGCTGGAGTCAGTGCTTCAAGAACCACCACGCACAGACGTATGCAAGACATGGGTTTCAGCTGTCGCATTCCTTGTGTCAAGCCACTCTTGAACAAGAGACAGCATCAGAAGCGTCTCGCCTGGGCTAAAGACAAAACTGCTGCTGAGTGGTCCAAAGTTATGTTCTCTGATGAAAGTAAATTTTGCATTTCCTTTGGAAATCAAGGTCCCAGAGTCTGGAGGAAAGAGGAGAGGCACAGAATCCACGTTGCTTGAGGTCCAGTGTAAAGTTTCCACAGTCAGTGATGGTTTGGGGTGCCATATCATCTGCTGGTGTTGGTCCATTGTGTTTTCTGAGGTCCAAGGTCAACGCAGCGTCTACCAGGAAGTTTTAGAGCACTTCATGCTTCCTGCTGCTGACAAACTTTATGGAGATGCAGATTTCATTTTCCAACAGGACCTGGCACCTGCACAAAGTGCCAAAGCTACCAGTACCTGGTTTAAGGACCATGGTATCCCTGTTCTTGATTGGCCAGCAAACTCGCCTGACCTTAACCCCATAGAAAATCTATGGGGTATTGTGAAAAGGAAGATGCAATATGCCAGACCCAACAATTCAGAAGAGCTGAAGGCCACTATCAGAGCAACATGGGCTCTCATAACACCTGAGCAGTGCCACAGACTGATCGACTCCATGCCACGCCGCATTGCTGCAGTAATCCAGGCCAAAGGAGCCCCAACTAAATATTGAGTGCTGTACATGCTCATACTTTTCATGTTCATACCTTTCAGTTGGCCAACATTTCTAAAAATCCTTTTTGCATTGGTCTTAATTGATATTCTAATTTTCGAGATACTGAATTTGGGACTTTCATTAGTTGTCAGTTATAATCATCAAAATTAAAAGAAATAAACATTTGAAATACATCAGTCTGTGTGTAATGAATGAATCTAATATACAAGTTTCACTTTTTGAATGGAATTACTGAAATAAATCAACTTTGTCATGATATTTTAATTTTATGACCGGCACTGTATATTTATGTATATATATATATATATATATATATATATATATATATATACATATACTGTATATCATCTGTCATCTTCTGGATTGCTTTTCCTACAGCTCCCTTGGATACTCAAGTGAGTGAATTAACATTAGCATGCTGTAGAAGGTGATGTGTATGTCAGTCAGATTTCTTAACAGGTTCAAGGGATGTGTAAAGGGGTATCAAGCATTCCTTAAATTGTACATACTACTTCAGCAACACTCAAAATTTATAAACAAAAGTGAAAGAGCTGCAATTTGTATGCTGGCTAGCTTTGTGTATACATACTTTTCTAAACACATTTTTTGAGGTAATTTGTGGTGAGTAAAATGAAAAATGTACAATTGAAGTTTTCTATGTTTGTCAGAGCATCAAGCAAAAAACACTGCACCTATTTCTAAAAAAAATTTGGCAGTGATTTTTGGTAGAGTCTAATTTTGAAAAAAGACTATGTCGAGGATGCCAGGGGCAACGACCCGGCCGGGACGCCTTGGAGGACCGGAAGTGGGCGTGCGCCCATCTGGGATCACGTGGAGGCCGCCTTCCTGGTCACTTTGGGGGCCATGGGTGCAGGGCATGGAAGCCCCACCCTGTAGGGGCCCGTGGTCACCACCAGGAGGTGCCCCAATGCCTTGGGAACCCTGGACCCCAGTACTTCCGCCACACCAGGAAGTGCTGGGGGAAAGAGAAGCAGGGACACCTGGAGAGCTTCCGGGAGAACAGCTGGCACTTCCGCCACACTGGGGCGTGTCAGCGGAAGATTGTCGGGGAGCACCTGGAGCTCATCTGGGTGCGGATAAAAAGGACCGCCTCCCTCCAGCCGACACCAAGAGTCGGGTGGAAGAGGACGGAGCTCGGAGGAGAGGAGTGGAGGCGGTCAGAAGGACTGAGCAAGGCATTGTTGTGCGGCCAGGACTTTAAGGGGTGATTGGTGCTGCGGCACTGGGTTGTGCACTTTATTTGGATTTGGATTATAGTGGTGTAAATAAACACGTGTGTGGAGAAAGAACATGTCTACCTGTCTGTGTCCGGGCTGTACCCCACAGCTAATAAAATTTTAGTTTTTCTAAGAATGAATATCTAGAAAATATAAAAAATGAGAAACCTTTCTAAAAGTTTCTATTTGTGTTGTACTTTTGCACCTTTTAACTTTAATAGTTCCTGAACACAACATGATGTTGATATGACTTTTACTTCAAATAAATAAAGACAATTGTGTAACAAAATAAAGGCAATTTCAGGTATTTATATTGATCACAATAATTATTACAATTTTTTAAACATTTTGAAAATAACATATTGAAAAGAACAATTTTTAAAGATTTTTATGTTTGTCTGTCAATAACATTTTAAAGGTTATCATATCAAAAAACTGTTCCCTATTTTTCAAATGCTAATTTTATGAAGAACTCATTTTTGTCTAAGGCAAATAATAAGAAAGTAAATGACACATTTGTGACAAGACTGGTGCTTAAGCTGGAGTAACGAAAGTCGCTTGAAAGGGTGGGAGTGTGTGGTGGAGTGATGTTTTGTATATTTTTATATATAAGTTGATAAATATTTTGTATGTCTTTATTTGTAATATAGACATAGCAACTGTAATATTAATGTTTCAGGAAGCATGTTTATTTCAATTAATGAGAACAGCAGAGGTTCGATGTCTAACTAATCAACTTTCGAGTGTTTAGGACTGACTCAGGATCCGGAATTTATTGCCAGGGGTGTTGTTTGGGGGTTGGATGTTTCCTAAGATTGAAAATTGGTTTGGCAAGGGATTCTGTGCAGGACACTCTTATAAGCTAACCGCCACAGTAAAACCATAAAACTACATCTGGCAAATTTCAGCTAAACAAATGGAATCGACTACTTGAGGGCAAGTATGAAAAGACAGTGTGTGAACCCACTGAATTATGGCTGTTTGGGATTGGTTTTGAATTAGAGGCCATTCTGTGCTATGATGGCTAATTGGCTTAAAAATTTGGACAGGGATATATGAAGTTGGTCACTTTACCCCTCCCTCTCGCTCACACCATGGCCATGAAGAGAACACAATGAGGAGCACAATTTGACAGCCATATTCAAACAGTCATGTGGCTTGTCCTATAGAAAGCTGACTAGAAATAATGACTTGACCAGAGACATTTTAGCAACTACAAGTCTGTGTGCTCCCTAAAACTACACATCTGGCATTTATCAGGTTGTATTGTTGTCAGTATTAACATATACTTTGCTTCATTACTATTATTTTATGAATATTACCAATAGTACGTTTTTAAAATGTGAAACATAAGTCTTGCTTGTCCTTCTACTCAGTGCAGTTGCCTGAGGTTCCAGATGTAGGAAGGTAAGGTGGTGGTGACAAGTGCTACAGTACAATACCTTCTAAACAGTGGTAAGTCAATGGGTTTTGAGACTACACAATAAAGAGTAACAAGGAGAAAGTAGAGTCAAATAGAACTGTACTAAGACAAAATATTGAGTGAGAAAGTGGGCACTTTATGGGGATTCATCATGGGTGCTGCTAAAATAGGAGAAGGAGTAAGTATGTGCCATTCGATCCTCATTTACAGTGCATCCGGAAAGTATTCACAGCGCATCACTTTTTCCACATTTTGTTATGTTACAGCTTTATTCCAAAATGGATTACATTCATTTTTTTCTCAAAATTCTACACACAACACCCCATAATGACAACGTGAAAGAAGTTTACTTGAGATTTTTGCAAATTTATTAAAAATAAAATTGAGAAATTACATGTACATAAGTATTCACAGCCTTTGCCATGAAGCTCAAAATTGAGCTCAGGTACATCCTGTTTCCCCTGATCATCCTTGAGATGTTTCTGCAGCTTAATTGGAGTCCACCTGTGGTAAATTCAGTTGATTGGACATGATTTGGAAAGGCACACACTTGTCTTATATAAGGTCCCACAGTTGACAGTTCATGTCAGAGCACAAACCAAGCATGAAGTCAAAGGAATTGTCTGTAGACCTCCGAGACAGGATTGTCTCGAGGCACAAATCTGGGGAAGGTTACAGAAAAATTTCTGCTGCTTTGAAGGTCCAATGAGCACAGTGGCCTCCATCATCCATAAGTGGAAGAAGTTCGAAACCACCAGGGGCCTCATGTATAAACGATGCGTACACACAGAAATGTTGCGTAAGAACTTTTCCACTTTCAAATCGCGATGTATAAAACCTACACTTGGCGTAAAGCCACGCACTTTTCCACGGTACCTCATGCCTTGTCGTACGCAAGTTCTCCGCTCGGTTTTGCAAACTTGCGGCACCCAGCGTCAAAGCAATGGTACTGTTCTTGTGTGATTACTCATTATTTTCATGACGCGGCTTTATAAATACACAGAAACTAACCGCATATTGTTTATTAGTGTAATGCATCTGATTGTAATTAACTCGTAACAATATAATGGTCCAGGGAACAGCCATAGTATTCCAAATACCATAACTGCTTTAGCGTTGTTACTCTCACTTCTCCTTCTTCTTCTTCGTCTTCCTTCAGCTCCTCCCATTAGGGTTGCCACAGCAGATCATCTTTTTCCATATTACTCTCACTGCACGACTCGGAGTATTTATATCACTGTATCTGAGTGTGAATCACAGCAGCAGCTGATCGGAAAGAGAATTATCGGTATACAGTTTCAAGGACACGCTGTCTCTGCCACTGCAAAACGTTTTAAAGCCTTTCCTGTACGGACCTCGCGGTTCAGAAACAGTTTAATCCCAAGAACTTTAAATGCACTCAATCAATTGCTCCTTGTAGAACGGTTTGTACTTATAAGTACAATCACCCCACTGTAAACTTGCACTACAGTTATAATATCTCACAACCTGGGCCACTTTATAAAGCGCGTATTTACATATGATGACGATATCATTTTTAAGGTGAAATGCAGCAAAATATGTTTGTTAAATTATACACATAAAACTTTAACTTCATTTAAATAATCTATATTCTTCACTGGGAGTGTCGTGAAGGATAGAATAATTAAACATGTACTACGAAGATATTTCAATGTTCTTTAAACGTTTTGAAGAATCGGCGCTAAGCTTACAGATGGCTTAACGTCTATTACAGAGCTGATTGTGTGGCGATCGGTTACTTGGGGAAAGAAAAGCAAGGACTCTTAGGCGCACGCCAATATATATTGAATATAAAACAGAAAGAGAAAATAACACAGCTAAAAGCAGCGACAAATTTCGACAAAAGATAAATGCTTGTCATGAGCACGAGGCTCATGAAACACATGTTTAATAATGTGCTTTAGCTCCTATCATCATGAAAATGACATCACGTATACATCTCAGTATTTTAGTTATTCAGAGAGCTGTAATATCACAAATGTAATGGACTCTGTGTCCAGTTGGAGGAAGAGAGCCAGTTTAAGAAGCAAGTAGTGATTCACACACATAGATCACATACGAGTAGAAGATCAAATACAAAACAAAGCATTTAACGTGCTACTTTAATTACGATGTAATTTTGAGAAACTGGTTAATTAAACGATTTTAAGATGAAGTTTATAATGTTCTACTAAATGACAAAATAAACTACGTGATTAAAGTGGAAAATTCGAGATTAAAGTTGACATTTCGTGCTTTTTCCCCACTGTGTGCCTTTTTCCTCTGTACCCTAATAAACTTTCATATGACACTCAGACAGTGGGCTTACAACTCTTCTTTTCACGGCAACTTTGATATGTGACTTCTTTTTTATTTCCGGCACTGTGCGATTTTGTGAATGTGAGCTTTCAAGTTTCTCCAACACGCTATGTCACTCGATCAACTTCATTTTGTTGATTATACCACGGTTTATTTGAACAAATAGTATGTTTTTCCTTTGCCTCCACTTGGTATTCGCTGAAATTCTTATATTTTCCCCGTGCTTTTCCCATTGTCTTTTCACAGAAGGCTGCGTTTAAGGGCGATTTATATTGATTTGCATATTCAAATAGGTGTAATTCTGGGAGGATTTGGGGCGTTACAAAATTGGCGTGCACGAGCGTTAGTTTTCACGCTGATCGGGATTTATGTAGCGGAAGAACGTGGAAGTTGGGAGTGCGCACAGATTCCTGCATCTGGATTTTTCTGTGCGTAAGCACATTTCGGCTTTTGTGCTTACGCCATGTTATAGTGCGAATTCTACGCACAGCATTATACATGAGGCCCCAGGACTCTTCCTAGAGCTGGCCGGCCATCTAAACTGAGCGATCAGGGGAGAAGGCCTTTAGTCAGGGAGGTGACCAAGAACCCGTTGGTCACTCTGTTAGAGCTCCAGAAGTCCTCTGTGGAGAGAGAAGAACCTTCCAGAAGGACAGCCATGTCTGCAGCAGTCCACCAATCAGGCCTGTATGGTAGAGTGGCCAGACGGAAGCCACTCCTTAGTAAAAGGCACATGGCAGCCCGCCTGGAGTTTGCCAAAAGGCACCTGAAGGACTCTCAGACCATGAGAAACAAAATTCTCTGGTCTGATGAGACATACATTGAACTCTTTGTTGTGAATGCCAGGCGTCACATTTGGAGGAAACCAGGCACCGCTCATCACCAGGCCAATACCATCCCTACAGTGAAGCATGGTGGTGGCAGCATCATGCTGTGGGGATGTTTTTCAGTGGCAGGAACTGGGTGACTAGTCAGGATAAAGATGACTGCAGCAATGTACAGAGACATCCTGGATAAAAACCTGCTCCAGAGCGCTCTTGACTTCAGACTGGGGCGACGGTTCATCTTTCAGCGGGACAACGACCCTACGCACACAGCCAAGATATCAAAGGAGTGGCATCAGGATAATTCTGTGAATGTCCTTGAGTGGCCCAGCCAGATCCCAGACTTGAATCCGATTGAACATCTCTTAAGAGGGGATCTTAAAATGGCTGTGCACCGACGCTTTCCATCCAACTTCATGGAGCTTGAGAGGTGCTGCAAAGAGGAATGGGCGAAACTAGCCAAGGATAGGTGTGCCAAGCTTGTGGCATCATATTCAAAAAGACTTGAGGCTGTAATTGCTTCCAAAGGTGCATCGACAAAGTACACTGTGTGCACAATTATTAGGCAAGTTGTATTTTTGAGGATTAATTTTAATATGGAACAAACACAGTGCTATCAGTCAATCCAAAATGTTAATAAACCTGAAACCTGAATGTTTCACAACGGAAATGTGAGTGTGAACATCATCAGGGGAATACATATGTGCGCACAATTATTAGGCAACTATTAGTGTGCAGATTTATTATGCAACTAAAGGAAAAATGAAAATTTTCCCATCTCACTTGTTTATTTTCATCTGTTATAGTGAGAATAATAAACAAACACCTGAAAATTTACAAATAAACATCTCTGACATTTCAAAAAAAATAAATCAATCAATCAATGACCAATATAGCCACCCTTCTTTCCAATAACAGTCATAAGCCTTTCCATTCATGGAGTCTGTCAGTTTCTTGATCTGTTGACGATCAGCTTTTTGTGGAGCAGTGACTACAGCCTCCCAGACACTCTTCAGAGAGGTGTATTGTTTTTCTCCCCCGTAAATCTAGCGTTTAAGAAGTGCCCACAAGTTCTCGATAGGGTTTAGGTCAGATGAGGAAGGGGGGCCATGTCATTATTCCTTCATCTTTAAGGCCTTTACTGGCTGGCCACGCAGTGGAGAACTTCGATGCAAGTGATGGAGCATTGGCCTGCATAAAAATCATGGTCTTCTTCCTGTATCACTGTTTGAAGAAAGTGTCTTGAAAAACTGGCAGTAGGTTTGGGAGTTGATTTTGAGTTCATCTTCAATGCAAAAGGTCCAACTAGCTCATCTTTAAAAATACCAGCTCATACCAGTACCCCACCTCCACGTTGGAGTGGAGCTCTGTGCCCATTACTGATCCACAGGTCCATCCATCTGGTCCATCAAGAGTCACTCTCATCTCATCGGTCCATAAAACCTTTGAAAAAAATCTGTCTTCAGGTATTTCTTGGCCCAGTTTTGACGTTTCAACTTGTGTTTCTTGTTCAGTGGTGGTTGGGTTTCAGCCCTCCTTACCTTGGCCATGTCTTTGAGCACTGAACACCTTGTACTTCTGGGCACTCCAGGTAGGTTGCAGCTCTGGAATATGAAAGTACTGGAGGATAATGGGTTCCTGGTAGCTTCACGTTTGATTCTTCTCAAATCTTTGGCAGCTAATTTGCGTCTTTTGTTCTCAACACGTTTCTTGCGACCCTGTTGACTATTTGCAACAAAATGTTTGATGGTTCTGTGATCACACACCAATATCTTAGCAATTCCAAAAGTGCTGCATCCCTCTGAAAGACTTTTTACAATTTTTGACTTTTCAGAGTCAGTTAAATCTCTTTTTTGGCCCATTTTGCCTGAGGAAAACTAGCTGCCTAATAATTCTGCACACCTTGATATAGGGTGTTGATCTCCTTAGGCCACACCCTCCCTCATTACACAAATACACATCACCTGACGTGCTTAAATCCAATAAGCATTCAAGTTAATACAGCTTGGAGTTGGAATATACGCATTAAATATGATGATATGGTCAAAATACTCACTTGCCTAATAATTGTGCACACAGTGTATTGAGCAAAGGCTGTGAATACTTATGTACATGTGATTTCTCAGTGCTTTTATTTTTAATAAATTTGCAAAAACCTCAAACTTTTTTTACCTTGTCATTATGGGGTGTTGTGTGTAGAATTCTGAGGAAAAAAATGAATTTAATCCATTTTGGAATAAGGCTGTAACATAAGAAAATGTGGAAAAAGTGATGCACTGTGAATACTTTCCAGATGCACTGTATCTCTCATCAATCGAGTTGAGTGTTATGATTGGTGCATTCTTGAACATTTCAATATTATTAGGGAATTATTGAGTTAATTGTTGTTACCATTCTAAGAACTGTTCCTTGCTGCGAAATTACTTCTATCTCCCTAAACCATGCTCTTAATTTCAATTTAATTTTTTAGATCAAACAAAGTAGATGCTAGTAATGCTAAAAATACATATCTTTCTGCTGTAATAAGGAGGTCACAAGTATCTGCTTTTTTGTTTATTTTACACATATACATTTTATCACACTTCTGGGTAAAGCCAGTTAGAACAGTTAGTTCCAAACAAGTTTATAGAGCTGCTTGCTGTTTTTTGCAATTGAAAGTAGTACTGTTTAAAAAAAATGAAGCTAAACTAATATAGATCAGTGACATTTCAAATTACTAATTTATTTAGTGATTTAGAGGCACAGTTCGTGATTGGATCAATTATAATTCATTTTGACGAAAATTGCAGTATTTGGAATTATTTGGCTTATTGAAGTTACTTCATGATCTCTGAATCAGTGAAGAAATCTGCAGTGTTTTTTCCCTACTGATCTTCATATTGCTTTAACGTAAAGGTTATATCTAATCATCCCGTTGGTCCAGGTTCTATGAAGTGGGCATTCAAATCAAGTACTCTAAAAATCAGAAGTTTGTCTCACAATGGCATTTCCTTTTTAGATTGGTTTGCAACAGCACCAAATAATTTGAGGATATTCATAGTTATAAAGGCACAATCATCACTTTCATTGGGTCCAAGGTAAGATTTTTACTTCTAAAAAAAATTGAAATGCTTAAAATTTGTTTAAAGAAATGGCAGTTGATGTCCTGTGTACCTACAGCTAATGAAGGTCTATCTGTTTTTTCTTTCAATTTCTGGGATAGTCTTAATTAACATAAAGCAACTCTACATTCACTTTGTATGAGTAATAACCATTCCATTGAGTTGACATCTGGACCACCATTGCATACAGGTCACATCTATGCATCATCTGAATCAGTAAATAAGGTGTTGAAGTAAGTAGTTGTGTGTCAAAATAAACAAATTTGAAGTATGATACCTCCTGCGAGGATGGAATTCAAAGTTGTAAGGGAAAAAATCTGAATGCATGACTTGACTAATAAACTGTAAGCAAGACTACATTTCACTGTAATTAATTAGAATTAGAATTAGAACAATCTAGACGAGAACAGGCCATTCAGCCCAACAAAGCTCGCCAGTCCTATCCACTTGCTTCCTCCAAGAAAACATCAAGTCGAGTTTTGAAAGTCCCTAACGTCTTACTGTCTACCACACTACTTGGTAACTTATTCCAAGTGTCTATCGTTCTTTGTGTAAAGAAAAACTTCCTAATGTTTGTGCGAAATTTACCCTTAACAAGTTTCCAACTGTGTCCCCGTGTTCTTGATGAGCTCATTTTAAAATACAAGTCTCGATCCACTGTACTAATTCCCTTCATAATTTTAAACACTTCAATCATGTCACCTCTTAATCTTCTTTTGCTTAAACTGTAAAGGCCCAGCTCTTTTAATCTTTCCTCATAATTCAACCCCTGTAGACCTGGAATCAGCCTAGTCGCTCTTCTCTGGACCTTTTCTAGTGCTGCTGTGTCCTTTTTGTAGCCTGGAGACCAAAACTGCACACAGTACTCAAGATGAGGCCTCACCAGTGCATTATAAAGGTTGAGCATAACCTCCTTGGACTTGTACTCCACAGATCGTGCTATATAACCTAACATTCTGTTAGCCTTCTTAATGGCTTCTGAACACTGTTCGGAAGTTGATAGCTTTGAGTCCACTATGACTCCTAAATCCTTCTCATAAGGTGTACTCTCGATTTTTCGACCGCCCATTGTGTATTCAAACCTAATATTTTTACTTCCTATGTGTAATACTTTACATTTACTGACATTAAATTTCATCTGCCACAAATCTGCCCAAGCCTGTATGCTATCCAAGTCCTTCTGTAATGATATAACGGATTCCAAATTATCTGCTAATCCACCTATCTTGGTATCATCTGCAAACTTAACCAGCTTGTTACTTATATTCCTATCTAAATCATTTATATATATTAAAAATAGCAGCGGCCCTAGCACTGACCCCTGTGGAACACCACTCATAACATCGGCCACTTCTAATGAGCAAATGAGATTCTAATATACAATTAACTTGATTAAGCCAAGTATAATAAATAAAGAAAATAGTACTAAAGGTCAAAACCACTATGCAAATATACTTGGACAGACACTAGAAGAACATTATGAGAAAAAATGTGAAGAATGCACTCTGAAAATGTAGGAATCAATGTAACCCACAAACGTAAAGTATCAGTTTTAGATCATTAATGTTGGGGGAAAAAAGTTGTAGAAAGCAGGAGTAGTGAGGCAGTTCTTTACCCTTAATTCAAATGTCACAACCTATATAGTCCTCGATATGAGGTTCCATAGAGGCACTAAAAAAATGAAAAAGCCCTAACCATTAAAGAACACTTTATGTCAGTAATCCACTTGCCTTAATTACCCTATTTTTAGAACAAGTCAGACAGTCACATAATCAGAGGGTTACATCAGGAAGGGCATCTGGTATAACATTTTGCCAGATCAATATGCAGATAACAATACAGATTTCCATGCCAGATTGAGTCGAGGCCCTAGTTAACAATGGCCACCACCAGTACTGGCTGGCAGAAATTGGGCTACTGTTGGCCGAAGAAGGAGAAGAAGAGGGGGGGAGAATAGGAGGAAGGTAAAGAGAGTGGAACTGAGGGTAGGAACTTTGAATGTTGGCAGTGTGACTAGTAAGGGGAGAGAGTTAAACGATATAGAGAGAAGAAGGTTGATATATTGTGTGTGCAAGAGACTAAATGGAAGGGGAGTAAGGCCAGGTGGGTCATAGGTGGATTCAAATTGTTCTTTCATGGTGTGGATGGGAGGAGAAATGGGGTAGGATTAATTGTGAAGAAACAGTATGTCAAGAGTGTTTTGGAGGTGAAAAGAGTGTCAGACGGAGTGATGATTATGAAGCCAGAAATTGTAGGTGTGATGATCAATGTTGCATATGCCCCGCAAGTTGGGTGTGTGATGGATGAGAAAGAACATTTCTGGAGTGAGTTGGATGAAGTGATGAACAGTGTACCCAAGGGACAAAGTGGTGATTGGAGCAGATTTCAATGGACATGTTGGTGAAGGGAACAGAGGAGATGAGGAGGTGATGGGTAGGTATGGTGTCAAGGAGAGGAATGAAGAAGGTCAGAGGATAGTAGATTTTGTCAAAAGGATGGGCATGGCTGTGGTGAATACATATTTTAAGAAGAGGAAGGAACATAGGGTTATGTACAAGAGTAGAGGAAGATGCACACACGTAGATTACATCCTATGCCGGAGAGTCAATCTGAAGGAGATTGAAGACTGCAAAGTGGTGGCAGGGGAAAGTGTAGTTAGGCAGCATAGGATGGTGGTCTGTAGGATGATGTTGGAGATCTAGAAGAGGATGAGAATGAGGGCAGAGCCAAGGATCAAATGGTGGAAGTTGAAAAAGGAATGCTGTACAGTTGAGTTCAGGGAGGAGGTAATTCAGAAACCTAGTGGTGGGACGGGGAAGTGCAGGCATATACGGAGGAAGAGGTTGGTGAAGAAGTGGGATAGTCAGAGAGATGCATAAAGTAGACAAGACTACAAGAAGATAAAGCATACAGTGAAGAGAGGTAGCGAAGGCTAATGAAAAGGCGCATGATGACTTGTATGAGAGGTTGGACACTAAGGAGGGAGAAAAGGACCTGTACCAATTCACTAGACACAGGGACCGAGCTGGAAAAGATGTGCAGCAGGTTAGGGTGATAATAAAGATGGAAACATACTCAAGTGAGAAGGGTGTGTTGAGCAGATTTTCGGAAAGACTAATTTGAGAGGCTGATGAATGAAGAGAAAGAGAGAGAAGGTTGCATGATGTGGCGATAGTGAATCAGGAAGTGCAATGGGTTAGCAAGGAGCAAGTAAGGACAGCTATGAAGAGGATGAGGAATGTAAGGGCCATTGGTTTAGATGACATACCTGTGGAAGCATGGAGGTGTTTAGGAGAGATGGCAGTGGAATGAGCAGCAGTATTGTTTCATACCAGGAAATAACAGCACACATGCAATGTTTGCTCTGAGGGTGTTGATGGAGAAGTATAGAGAAGGACAGAAAGTGTTGCATTGCATCTTTGTGGACCTGGAGAAAGCATATGACAGGGTTCCTGGAGAGGATTTGTGGTATTGTATGAGGAAGTTGGCAGTGGCAGGGAAGTATGTAAGAGTTTTACAGGATATGTATGAGGTAAGTGTGACAGATGCATGCACTATGAAGGTAGGATTACATTGGGGCCCTTTCTTTTTTGCTGTGGTGATGGACAGGTTGACAGACAAGATTAGACAGGAGTTCCCATAGACTATGATGTTTGCTGATGACATTGTAGTCTGTAACAAGAGTAGGGAGTCGGTTGAGGAAACCCTGGAGAGGTGGAGAAATCCTCTAGAGAGGAGAGGAATGAAGGTCAGTAGTAACAAGGCAGAATACATGTGTGTAAATGAGAGGGAGGTCAGTGGAATGGTGAGGATGCAGGGAGTAGATATGGCGAAGGTGGATGAGTTTAAATACTTGAGATTAACAGTACAGATTAACAGGGATTGTGGAAGAGAGGTTAAAAAGAGAGTGCAGGCAGGGTGGAATGGGAGAAGAAGAGTGTCAGAAGTAATTTATTCCAGACGGGTGTCAGCAAGAGTGAAAGGGAAGGTCTACAGGACAGTAGTGAGGCCAGCTATGTTATATGGGTTGGAGACGGTGGTACTGACCAAAAAACAGGAGACAGAGCTGCAGGTGGCAGAGTTAAACATGGTAAGACTTGTGTTGGGTGTGATGAGGATGGATAGGATTAGGAATGAGTACATTATAGGGTCAGCTCAGGTTGGATGATTTGGAGACAAAGTCAGAGAGGTGAGATTGCATTGGTTTGGACATGTGTAGAGGAGAGATGCTCCATATATTGCTAAGGATACTGCTGTCAGGTAAGAGGATGTGGTGAGAGGACAAACAGGTGATGGGTGTAACAGAACAAGATGCAGAGAACAGAAAGATATGGAAAAAGATGATCCGCTGTGGCAACCCCTAATGGAAGCAGCCAAAAGAAGAATAAGGAGACCGTCGCATAATCTTTCATTAACCTTATTTCTCCAAAGTGTAACCTTACTCACATCTGGGTAAGAGATGAATAGAAAACTGCATTTAATATTATGTAGAAATATACTTGAAGACATCTAAAGGTGGTATAAATACAGGTTTCTCATTTATTACTAAGCTGATAAAGGGAGTACATCATTCAAATACATCTTACCAATTGTAATACTGTGTTTCTGTTAATATGCAGCAGCTCCACTGAAGGAAGCTGGTTCCTATGGTGGTTTTTGTTTTCTCTCTCTCTGTTTATTTTAAGTATTTTCTCTTATAAATCTCCTGAGCCATCTGATGAAAACGAAACTCTCGGGGCTTCTTTTATGTAATACATGCTGAGAATGTCAAGGAGAAGGTGAAATATATCAGGAATTGTAAAGGGGAACTAAAAAAATACAGAGTGAAATAGCAGATGCTCTAAACTTGCTTTCTTCTGAGGTCTTCATATGTGAGAAAGTAGATACTGTAACCTCCCAGTGGTAACAGGAACTACTAAGGAGATACTGATTGATGTGGAAATTGTAGAGGGAGAAGTGTTGCTCAGATTAAATAGGCTAAAATAAAACAATTCACCATAACCAGCTAATATTTGTCCTCAAGTGCTCAAGGAAGTTAGTGATTACATACATAAACCCTTGATGCATATTTTTAGGAAGTCACTGCCACTGGAGAAATTCTGAAGCACTGGAAATTGGAAAATAATTTCCTGTTATATAAAAAGGGTGATTAGGCAAATCCACGCAATTATAGGCCAGTAAGCTTAATATGCATCACAGGAGAATTGATGGATGGAATTATTAAGGGTAAGATTGAGAAACTCATGTACAGGACAAGTACAGGAGTTTGTCTGAACAGTGAGCATGGGTTTAGAAGAAGGAGGTTATGTTTTATTAACATGCTGGAATTATCTGAAGAAGTAACAAAAGGATACGATCAGAGTGGTGCATATGGCATTATTTATGTTGAATTTCAGAAAGCATTTGATAGAGTGCCATGTAAGAGTTTGGATGTCAAACTAAAATAAGATGGAATTCAGGGCATTGTGTGTAGATGGGTGAATGATTGGCTCTGACATAGGAAGCAGACGGTTACGGTGCGATGAACACTGTCAGAACTGGGTAAAGTTAAGAGTGGTGCCCCTCAGGGGTCAGTGTTAGGGCTGCTTGTGGTGCAGCACACCATTGAATGTGAAAGCAACACTTGTCACACTATGGCAGCATAGCTATCATTAACTTTATCTGTGTTTTCTTTTTTTTAAATAGCTATCGAGATCATGGGTATACTTACCTTGAGGGAAGGGGATGTGTGTTGTATCTGTGGAGGAGACATGGCTTCTCAGTGGTTCAGGTCTTGCGTGTCCATGACACACAAACCTGATTTATGTGGCATTGCAGGCGGCAATTGGGCAGCAACTGATTGGGTGAGGTCTCCCGTCTGTTGCTCTCTGCCACTGCTGGTAGAGGGAATGTAGGCAATGTGAGTGGTGCATTGCCTTGTTAAAAAGAAGCAGATTGTGCCCGTTTACTAAAGTCCTGGGCAAATGTTTGAAATAACAGAGTGTAGTACTTACCGGAGAGAGTACAACAGCATATGGGACAGTGGAAGAGACAGGCAGCTCCTCATGGAGTACGCACCGGCAGTTGCCTCAGTAAATAGTAGAGTTTCTGGAGGGAGGGGTCAACACAGTGTGAGCAACGCCATTGCGTGCACTCTGATTGGGAACGAGAGGACGTCTGTGGGGATTGGGCACCACAATCCCTCTTTGACCTATAAAACCAGAGAATAGATATTAGAAGTCATCTTTTGGCCAGGTTGGGTGTCTGACAAACCTTGAGGACTTCAAATAATGTGACGGTGGACTGTGAGCATTAGTTACAGCCTGTGCATACCGATTGTTGACTTTAACAGTGTTTAATTATTTATTTGTTTTTTAATTTATTTTTTCCTTTTCCTGATTTTGTGTATGAGAAGAGGAAAGTACAGTGTTTTTGTAAATACTTGCTTTTCGTTGATTTTCATCATTTTTGCTGTGGGTGTGTCATTAGGACTAGTGCTTTATTTAATGATGCATCATCGTTTTTCTTTAGGTTTTTGTTTGTAGTACCTGTCAATAAAGAGAACACATTTTTCTTCACTTTTATAATTTCATGATGGTGTCCCTCTGATCTCTACCATTGATAAGCTTGGTACATGAACTACGCAAGCTCAATGTGTAACGTGGTGCCCATTCCCACCACACTGGGTCTCACTGCTACTATTTTTAATATCCATCCATCCATTATCCAATCCGCTATATCCTATCTACAGGGTCACGGGGCACAAGGCAGGATACAAACCCCGGGCAGGGCACACACACACACACACACACACACACACACACTAGGGACAATTAAGGATTGCCAGTGAACCCAACCTGCATTTCTTTGGACTGTGGGAGGAAGCCGGAGCACCCGGAGGAAACTCCCCTCAGGGAGAACCCAGGAAGCGAACCCGGGTCTCCTAACTGCGCCATCGTACCGCCCCTATTTTTAATATATACAAATGATTTGGATAGGAATATAAGTAACAAGCTGGTTAAGTTTGCAGATGATACCAAAATAAGAGGATTCACAGATAACCTAGAATGGGTTGAATCATTACAGAGGGACTTGGACAGCATACAGGCTTGGGCAGATGTGTGGCCCATGAAATATAATGTAAGTAAATGTAAAACATATTACATGTTGGAAGTAAAAATGTTAGATTTGAATACATAATGAGAGGTCTGAAAAGGAAAAGTACACCAAATGAGAAGGATTTAGGAGTCGTAGTGGATTCAACACTTTCAATTGCCAGACAGTGTTCAGAAGCCATTAAGAAGGCTAACAGAATGTTAGTTTATGTAGCACAATGTGTAGAATATAAGTCCAAGGAGGTTATGCTCAAGTTTTATAACACACTGGTGAGGCCTCATCATCTGGAGTATTATGTATAGCTTTGGTCTCCAGGTCACAAAAAGGACATAGCCGCACTTGAAACAGTCCAGAGGAAAGGGACCAGGCTCATTCCAGGGCTACAGGGGATGAATTGTGAGGGAGCCTTTTCAGTTAAAGGAAAAGGGGATTAAGAGAAGACATGATTGAAATCTATAAATTATGAAAGGAATTAATACAGTGGATTGAGACTTTACTTAAAATGTGTTCAACAACAACATAGGGAAATAGTTGGAAACTTGTTAAGGTTAAGTTTTACACAAAACATTAGTATGTATATTTTTCTTCACACAAAGAACCGAAGATACTTGAAATAAGCTACCAAGTAGTGTGGTAGACAGTGTGAATTCAGGGACTTTTAAACCTGTATTTTGTTATTTTGGGAGTAATTAACTGGATAGGACTGGCGAGTTTTGTTGGGCTATATGGCTTATTCTTGTCTAAATCTTTCTAATGTTCTAATGCCTAGTCCACCAAGCACATTCTTTCACAGGGAAGAAAATAGATACAGCATTAAGACTTTCTGGTGTTCCATTCAAGTGTTTCCCTATAGCAGTACTGCTCTTCGGTACCCACAACAGTGAGCTAGCAATATCTAGTCATGACTTGCAGTGTAGCACATGTAGCTGCAGTTTTCCAGGCATCAGTTTGTTTTTTTCCTGGAAATATTGTTAATGCATGTATCCCTGAAATGTATGTAAACAATTTCCTCTAAGACTAAATCTGATTAGATGAAACATTTTTGTGTGATGCTTTAATGTTGAAGAAAGCACGGTATGTTTGTTGAATTATTAAGATTCAAAACTCACGTGTCTTCAGTTTTGTCATTAAGCTTCAGAGTCCCTCAAGGAGGCATGCAAATGGATACAGGTAAAAAGCAGTTCTTATAAGAACAGTTTTCTTCCTCTGATATGTTGTTCTTTTTCTCCATGTATTTTGTTCTACATCACATTCAGGTTTTAAGAAGCATTTGTAGATCTGATCTTCATGAATTTTCCAAGTTTCCTGGTTAATAATATAATTACATTTATAGGCAGGCAGTGTGCTTAAAGCTTTGGACTTCAAACCTAAAGTTCCTGCTGACCCTGCCTGTGCCCCAGTTAGAAAAGCAAAAGAAATGTAACCAGTTGTATCTCAAATAGAGTAAGCTGCTTTGGATAATGTTTCAGCCAAATAAGTAAACGTAATATTAGAAACGGGACCTTGCTTAGTGTGAGAGGTACATTGATACTATAGACTCTCTGGTAGTTGTTTTGTCTGTTGATGGCATTCAGTCAAGCAACGTCTGGTTCCTCCCTTCTGTCTTTATGAAATAAAGCTCCTGAGTAAGAGAGGTTACAATGACTTGAAATTGGTTTTATGTGCAACCTTTTTATCATTTTGTTACATGTTTGATTTAATAATTATTACATTATTCTGTCATCTTTACATTTGGGTATCCCAAGACATTTTCGCTTATTAGTGCACTGGGCCCTGCAGATTTGACTATATATCTGCCCTTGTCGTTAAGCATTCCAACTTTGAGCTGGTTCTGGTGACAGCTTCTGAAAAAGAGGTTAAGCATGTGCATAGCATGCAGTTAACTGAAAAGAACTGATTAAAATATATGACTATACATTTAATCCTGTATGTGCTGGGTACCCAGTTTAGGGTCACAAGAAGCCAGTGAATGGCGCAATCCCTTGGGTGTAAGGCAAGAAGCAATTGTGGTGGACTGTGGTATAGTGGGTCCACAGCTCCCATCAGAAAGGCCAGTTTTAAATAAATAATCGCCGCACTTCCGGCTTAGTGAGGGGGCATGGTTGCATGGCTGAAGCGGGTCCTGGGGAATTTGTGATGTGGGCGTTTCTCACCCAAGTGCACAGTTGAGAAGCGGTCTGCATCCGTAATTGTTCCCGGGAGCCGCTGATTGCCACAGGTGAATTACATCCCTGTTATAAAGAGTAGTGTGAGGCGGCTAGGGTGGAGAAAAAGAAAGAGAAAGAAAAGGAAGAACGGAGGTCGCAGGAAGCAGCGAGGAGAGAGATCCGGTGTGAGTAAGTGAGCACTCGTAGGCAGCTGGACAGTGAGCCCTAGCAGGGGTGTTTGGCCAACACCTAGGGCAGTTGTTAGTGGTCGCGTATGACCGAGAAGGCAGCGGGAGTCGGGAGGCTTGAGCGGTGAATTCTCTGACATGAGCATCCTGGTCGCCAGAGAAGCCAAGTCTCGATCTAGGTGAGCTGAACCGGAGCCAGGGATCGGAAGGCCAGCAGCTCAGTTATGTGGAAAGAAGGTCAGCTGCAGGTATGGCGACTCTCCTGTTGCAAAGCCCGATGGGAGAAGCATGGGAGCCACCATTTAAAAAGACACCGGGCTTTCTTTTTTGAAAGAGACTGTTTCCAGCATTTTTTTAACCTCGTCGTTTTTTAAAAGACTTTTTTTCTATTGGATTTTAACCTCCAATTCACTTCTTTCACTTTTTGCACCATCCGATTGCTCCATTGTTGTGCCTCACTGCCAAGCTCATCGGTAACATTACTGTCGGTGACAGGTTCAAGGGCTCCCGGACGGACAATAGGAGCATGCAGCAAACCCGCATCGTCACATGGGCAGTACGCCAGTCCTTTTCAGGACTCAATCACTCAGCCAAGCAGAAAAGAGTGTGCAGTCTGTGATCCAGTAACAGAAAACCTGTTAATAAAGTGGTAGTTTAGATTTCATCCATCTTGTTTCTGTTGAAACGGTGTGTTCAGGCGGCACAATGTTCATATTGGAAATCCTCAGGGGCTCGAGTTGGAGGTGGAATTAAGGAGGTGGACGTTATTTACTTCACATCACATGTAGAACTAAACTTATTTATAAAACAGCAAGAAAATGATCAAATATGCCTGTGTTTGTCGTCATTGTTATAAAGATTCATTTATGGGCTTAAAATTTAATAAGAAATGCTGGCCAGTAGAATGTGTAGTTTTTCATACAAAAGAAGAAAAATTAACACAAAAATAATGCACTGTTTATAACACATTATATTTTATAGTAAGTAACTATATAACATATAGTAAAGAGTAATGTAGCTAAGTAACATTCTCCAACACTGGCAGTGAGCATGCTGACATTTGAGTTTCGGACTCTGGTGGCGACTCTGGACTCACTTGTCAGCATGTGGCTTTAGGAACCGAAGCTAAAGCCCACTTAATCATAGACTACACTGAAACAAGCATTTATATAATGTTATACTTCAATGTTTTAGATGTTCTTTTTTTGGGGACTTTTTGATATGTGGCTTTGTTTGTTCTACTATACTGCCGGCATCAGCTTTTCTGTATTTTTAAATCACTTCATTCTTTTTCTCTTTAAAATGTCTTATTGATTTTACTTTCTATGTCTTTTATAGTCAATCCATCTGTTCTTTCATTTTCTACACTTGCTTTTTCTTGGCTGGGCTTATAGGGAAGCCAGAGCCTGTCCAATATTAGGTTGATACAAAACATTTTCGAGAGATTGATATAATGGCGTTTATCCTTGCTTTTTTTTGTCAAATCAATAAGGGCTGTACACCACATAGTAAAGATTGTATTCATCTTCTGAGCATTTAGTTGAGCTCCATATTGGTTTATGCTTATTGACAAGACTGCTGTGAAACCTCTTCAGTATTCATATTATGCATCATAAATCAAGTTTTCCAGACTCTTTTGTATATTGCAGTACATTTTTGACAGCTCATTGTGCACACGCCTGTGCAGTTCCAACACAGAAATCAGAAACCATCAATTTATTTAATGTTCCAAAAAAGCACAGGTTGCCAAATGTGGTTTGCTTATAAATTACTGTAATGGTCATTCAAGGCATGACTGGAGCACAGACTGGCCTCACATAAATAAAAACACATCATAAAAGGTTACTTTATTATTCAAAAGTAGATGAAAGGTGCTCAGCATGGTGAAAAGCAGAAAAAAGTAATTACACTTTCATGAACCGTAGCTATCTTTTTTTCCTGCTCTGCAGGGTTTTTGTTATGTTTTGGCATTTTAAAGTTTAAACAAAAGTTTCAATTGAACAACTTAGGATAAAATGAAATACTTGTTTTTTTTTTGGTTATTTTTTTAAGAAGAAAAATGAACGTCTCTTCCCTTATGTGAAATTACTAAATAATTATGATGAAATTAATTCAAACTGTAAGGTAAAAAGGTTGAAAATGTGACTTTTCAATTGTCTTGCCATGGTAGGGTCGTTAGGTGACCCTGTTATAACTTTCAGACTCTTTCCTGCATAGACCTGAACAGAATGCCCCAAATCCTATCTGCAGGCCTTGAGTTTTTTCTTTTTTCCATCCTGGTCATGTAAAATATGTTACCAATGTTCAACTATGCTGTGGCATTCAAACACTTCCATTGTTGAAAAAAAGGGATGCCAACACTGTTAAACCACCATCATTATACATTTTTTTCATTGACCGTCTAGGTTGTTGCATCGCTTGATTCTCCTATCAGTAAGTATCATGAGAAACCAGAATTAATTAGTCAAGTGTCCAGCATTTGTGTTCCACAGCCCACTTAAATTCACAATCTGAAAAGTGTACAATTCTGTGATAAGGTACAAATTGTCCTTTAATCTAAACCACCATTGAAATGAAGCATCTGACTTTTCATTTCTTGTTCAATACATCCCCATTCTTTTAAATCCATAAATTCCAGGCAACTAAATAGACTACGAGAACAAGCAGGACAGAAAGTATATTCATGTATTATAGACAATATGCCCAAAATAAAAGTGGAGTACAATGTGTGTGACAAAATAATACCAGTACCATACAGCATGCTCTCCTTTTAGAAGATATAGCGCAGACTCTGAGCTTCTTTATTAGACCTGAATTTAAACCAGCTCTGCAATACTTGGCACATCTCTTGGGCCAGTGGGGGTATAGTGTAGGACAGGGGTCCCCAAGGCCGCGGCCGTCTGAGAGCTGGGCTGTGAGGCTCAATCAGTGAAGGGCTACAGCAAAAAGGCTGCCCCCATGACTGAGGACACTTTTCAGAACACTAGGCAGGTGGGGCTTTGCAGCGGCGCAGAGAGAGGAGAGAGACCGAGGTGAAAGAGTATTATAACCAAGTATTTTTATGTTTCTGACAGTTTCCCTATATGACACGAATCTATAGAAATCTCGTTACTACAAAGTACATTCAGCAGCAGATGCTTTCATTACAACGAAATGACCTTGAAATGCTTGAATGAATCATCCACAGAGCAGTTAGTTCTATGGTCGCAGCTCAGTTGTGCACATTTGCACAACGATCCCCAAACAGAAACACTGTAAAAAATGTTCTTTGAACTTTCCTCGTACTGCTTTTTTGCTGTTTTTGTTTTCTGTGGTTTTCAGTAATACCTTTTGTTTATTGCTCGTCAAAATTTGAAAAACATCCATCGGAATTTAACTCATTGTCACCCTTCTATAGAAATGGCAGACACGAAAAAACGATAACAGTGTTAATGTCTGTGATGTGCAATCTGTTGAAATGACAAATGCAATGCATATGTCTTTCTTATATGCAAAAAAGAAGAAAAGTCTCGGGTTGCAAACGTATGCGAACTGCTGCATTTGAAGATGGCGAAAATGCACTTTTTATGTGGTTCAGTGATGCTCCTTCAAGAAACATTCCTATTAATGCAGCACTCATTCAAGAATATGTGTGGTTTTTAAACTCTCTTGGGACCTCCGTCAACGGGACGCCTGTGAGCCTGTTGTTTCCCTGCCCCAGCAATGGACAAACAATCTTACACAGATGCTGCAATCGCGCTTTGGGATGCACTTCAGTGTGACGTTCCCGGGGGGGGATCCCAAAATATTTCAGAAACCTCACAATATGAAGAAGAGGATTATTCGGCTTCTGATTGATAACTGTGCTGCCCACAACATACTTCCAATTGCAATTGAAGAGTCGCATAGTATGGGGGAGGAACGATCTCCTCAGTCTGTCAGTGGAGCAGGACAGTGACAAAAGTCTGTCACTGAAGCTACTCCTCTGCCTGGAGATGACACTGTTCAGTGGATACATTGGATTCTTCATGATTGACAGGAGTTGAATTCCTCCCGTCCAATTGCACAGCAGTGCTTCAGCCATTGGGTTTGGGCATCATTTGCACTCGCAAGGAATTATCGCAAAAAATTCTCGTCAGCATAACTTGTAGGCAGGAGGAGATTAAAATTAACACGAAAGAAACTATTGAAGCTGCTTCCATTTCCAACATGCTATCTTTGTGAGGCAGCGTTTTCTGCAGTGACAGCAACCAAAATGAAATTACAGAGTAGACTTTGCGTGTCACTGTCTTCCATCGTCCCCAGATGGGATCTTCTGGTTGCAGGAAAACAAGTTCAGGGCTCCCACTGATTCTGCATTATGGTAAGCTGTATAATTTCTTTTATGATATTATAACTTAATAATAATAAAAATGTAATGTAAATTGTGTATAAAACTGCCCTATAAACCCACCCCTAAAAATCCCCCCCTCCATAAACACCAGTCCCTGGAAAAATTTGCTTCTAGTAAAGCGGTCCTTGGTGTCAAAAAGGTTGGGGAGCACTGGTGTAGGGTACTCCCCTGGCTCATTCTTCAAGTCTTTTGATCAGTCCAGTCCTGTTTCGGCACTGTTTCGGCTCAACCCTGCTTGCATATTCATCTTCCGCAGAAGTTAGTTTATTTATCTGATTCAATGAGTCCTTATTTATGCCATTTATTTATGCTTATTTCTAGGTTAAAAATTATTCTTTTTAAAGTACTGTATATCTCAAGGTTAATGAATAAAACGATCTTCAAGTATTTATTGCTATAATATGTTAGTGTTGTCAGTTGAGGGAAGGACTGGACTCTAATGGAAGGTTTGGGTCCCAACTGGGCCACCCCGTTTACTTGTAATTAAAAGAAAACTGAAAATGTTAGCTGCACGTTGACGCAGACTTACAAATTCTAATGCTTTAGCTGTTAGCTTCACAGTGATAGGCTATGGAGGGTGTTCTTTTCACAGGATCGGAGATACTTACAGTATGTCCTGAATGAGAAACCACTTCTTGGGAAAGCCTCGCTTTTGGAACTCCCAGACTCAAACGGGCATGGTCAGTTCCCCTCTGTGTGTTTCTTCTCGGAGCTGTGGGTGATAAGCGAGATATAAGAGTTAGCAATCGAACCCCCTGGTGTCCCAGAGTGGCAGCACTCACGTCAGGTGTGCCCAGCAGGACACGCATGCTTTTACTCTCCAGTACATCCATATAAAAATATATACAGTGGGATGCAAAAGTTTGGGCAACCTTGTTAATAGTCATTATTTTCCTGTATAAATCGTTGGTTGTTATGATAAAAAATGTCAGTTAAATATATCATATAGGAGACACACACAGTGATATTTGAGAAGTGAAATGAAGTTTATTGGATTTACAGAAAGTGTGCAATAATTGTTCAAACAAAATCAGGCAGGTGCATAAATTTGGGCACCGTTGTCATTTTATTGATTCTAAAACTTTTAGAACTAATTATTGGAACTCAAATTGGCTTGGTAAGCTCAGTGACCCATGACCTACATACACAGGTGAATCCTATAATGAGAAAGAGTATTTAAGGGGGTGAATTGTAAGTTTCCCTCCTCCTTAAATTTTCTCTGAAGAGTAGCAACATGGGGGTCACAAAACAACTCTCAAATGACCTGAACACAAAGATAGTTCACCATCATGGCTTAGGGGAAGGATACAGAAAGCTGTCCCAGAGATTTAAGCTGTCTGTTTCCACAGTTAGGAACATATTGAGGAAATGGAAGACCACAGGCTCAGTTCAAGTTAAGGCTCGAAGTGGCAGACCAAGAAAGATTTTGGATAGACAGAAGCGAATGGTGAGAACAGTCAGAGTCAACCCACAGACCAGCACCAAAGACCTACAACATCATCTTGCAGCAGATGGAGTCACTGTGCATCGTTCAACCATTCGGCACTTTACACAAGGAGATGCTGTATGCGAGAGTGATGCAGAGGAAGCCTTTTCTCTGCCCACAGCACAAACAGAGCTGCTTGAGGTATGCTCAAGCACATTTGGACAAGCCAGCTTCATTTTGGAATAAGGTGCTGTGGACTGATGAAACTAAAATTGAGTTATTTGGGCATAACAAGGGCGTTATGCATGGAGGAAAAAGAACACAGCATTCCAAGAAAAACACCTGCTACCTACAGTAAAATATGGTGGTGGTTCCATCATGCTGTGTGGCCAGTGCAAGGACTGGGAATCTTGTCAAAGTTGAGGGGGCATGGATTCCACTCAGTATCAGCAGATTCTGGAGACCAATGTCCAGGAATCAGTGACAAAGCTGAAGCTGCGCCGGGCTGGATCTTTCAACAAGACAATGACCCGAAACACTGCTGAAAATCCACTAAGGCATTCATGCAGAGGAACAAGTACAACGTTCTGGAATGGCCATCTCAGTCCCCAGACCTGAATATAATTGAAAATCTGTGGTGTGAGTTAAAGAGAGCTGTCCATGCTTGGAAGCCATCAAACCTGAATGAACTAGAGATGTTTTGTAAAGAGGAATGGTCCAAAATACCTTCAACCACAATCCAGACTCTCATTGGAACCTACAGGAAGCGTTTAGAGGCTGTAATTTCTGCAAAAGGCAGATCTACTAAATATTGATTTCATTTCTTTTTTGTGGTGCCCAAATTTATGCACCTGCCTGATTTTGTTTGAACAATTATTGCACACTTTCTGTAAATCCAATAAACTTCATTTCACTTCTCAAATATCACTGTGTGTGTCTCCTATATGATATATTTAACTGACATTTTTTATCGTAGCAACCAATGATTTATACAGGAAAATAATGACTATTAACAAGGTTGCCCAAACTTTTGTATCCCACTGTATCACTTTGGGGGCACATTACTGTTTTTTACAACAATATTTGTGGGATAGGTTTAGTTTACATATTGCTTTTACATTCAGGGGATTCTTTATTAGAACAACCTTGCCCTTTTGACTGCTGATCCTGTGTGTGCAGAGAGTGAGAGAGGATGGGCAAGCTGAGAAATTGAGGTGGCATCCAAATGGGAGCCAGATACACTTTTGTTTGATTTTTTTGGATGTCATGGGTGAATACCGAATGGTTTGGTACCCAAAAATCAACCAGTCCTTACTAGTCCTGTGTTCAGGAACAGACCATTGATGAAAAGATCCAATCAAGGCTGACAAAACAGATGTAAAGTCAGACCCTTCATTGCAATGGTGGTTTAGATCAAAGGACAATTTGTACCTTATCACAGATTTGTACGCTTTTCAGATTGTGAATTTAAGTGAGCTGTGGAACACAAATGCTGGACACTTGACTAATTAATTCTGGTTTCTCATGATACTTACTGATTGGAAAATCAAACGATGCAAAAACCTGAATGGTCAATGAAAATAATGTATAATGATGGTGGTTTAACAGTGTTGGCCTCCTTTTTTTTAAGAATGGAAGTGTTTGAATGCCACAGCATAGCTGAACATTGGTGACATCTTTTTCTCTTTGTCATCCATCCTTGAATGGGATAAGGCTGAATGCCACACGGCAAAGTGAGTCATGGAATATTTTGAACATTTAAACTGAGCATCCTTATGATTGGTTGGAACGAGCTACTCTGAACGGACAAACTTGCATCAGGCAATTTGAAGCACAACTATGGGCACAGAGGTTGGCATGTTGGAGAACAACAGGCTATTAATAAATTGGAAACCTGGTACAAGTTAACAATGCATAGCATAATGGTGAATGTAACATTCTCCATCCCTCTTAAACCAGTTCTTCATTGTGAGGGACCTGTACCATTCCTAGTACTGCTGTTTGTAGACAACAACACTGTGCAGGGATCGAGTCCATTGCAGAAACCCATATTCAGATCATCATCCTCATCATCATCCTTGGCTAAAGACCATGTAGAACCTTGAATTCCAAAACAACACTTCTCCAAACTTGTTTATTTTCTCAATTCTCACTCTTCACCTCTGAACACACATTCTCCTTAGACCCCCCTACAGATTATCTAGCCATCCTTTTCCTCAGTCTTCCTCTACACCATATTTCTTCTAGTCTCCCCTTAAAATGTATTTACTACTCTTTCTTTTTCTCACTACACCAGGTCTTGCCATAGTTTGTGCCTTTCATTTTGCCAAGATCAAATCATTTCTTTTTTTTTTTCTTGATCCAGTTGAGTTCCAATTTTGATCAGTTGTTTTCTGAGTTTGTTGTGTTTTATTTACAACAAAAGGTATTTTATAAGGTTGGAGTATTAGAGCCATGCTCTGACCCCATTCTAGAGAACCGGGGTGTCACTCTTTTGGCTCGTCACTAAAGTCCTGTATGGATTGGGTGCCCCTGTCAGGAGCTTCAGAACTCATTGGCAAAGTTGTTTAGATGCTTTGAGCACAAAAACCTCCAAATCAAAAGGTGACAATACTTTTAAGAAAAACCTCTAGAGCTGTAGTAGAAATTCTTACTTGCAAGTCTAACCAAGATGGAACACATTGCCACTGTCATAGAACATAGTTTTGGTATATCGTCTTATTAATTTTTATAAATATTCTGTAATTTCTTTTCATCATTGTTAATATTCGTCACATTCATGTTTTGGATGCCAATTTGTTGTTATGTTATTTACAGAATGTTCAACTTTTTGCCAATTTCTAGTTGGCCAGTGTGTGACGTCTTCAAGCGTCTGCTGTAAATTATCTCAGGTATTCCTTAGTAAATTGGAGAAACACTTAAAGTACATCTTTAGAGCATGTAGGAGATATCTCCCATGAAATTCTGTTTTCCTTTTGTTTTGTTTCTGTTGTTATTTCAGTTGGTTGGTTTTCTCTATATTTTGGCTTTGCAATTTTAATTTCTCTTTTGACCTTTCCGTTTTGACTCTTTGCTTGTATAGCTTTCTTTACTATATTTGATCTCCTGGCTTTTAGGCGTCTGCTAAGCTGGACACAACAGTCACTTTCCAGTGCCATAATAAAGAATGCATTGAAATACATAACTTCAATTACTTTAATAGAAAATACAAATCAGCATGTCTGATGTTTCTCCATAATCTGTTGCCATTCATTCAGTTTTTCTCCCAGTTCCTAAAACCCTGTGGGAAAAAAACCTTGAGAAAATTTTGGGAGAAAAAACAGTCAAGTGTTCCTTAATTCTGTTTTCTTAAACCATTTCAAACACAAGCACAAGATTGTTTCCATGTTTTTTTTTTATTTTGTCATTTGTGTTTCCACGAAACAGGCCTATTTCTTGTATTGGCTTACATCAGCTGACACTGGTGATATAAGCCAATGCAGCTCATTATGTGCAGTCTGAAAAGGCTAAAGAATCCATTAGGCCTTTTGAGGAATCTGACAGCTTTATTCCTCAAAATGATGTCATTTACATTTGTTTGTGACATTGCATTGAAAGATTTCAGAGGGTTGCCACACACAGAGCATGGACACATGTAAGTCGGTTATCAGTAAGTACATTGAGCTAGAGGAGGATTCAGATCAAAGGCTGCTACATCCGAAATGATGAATTTACACTACAACAATCATGTAGATAAAGTGTGGTGCATTGTGCAGTAACACAGCCCTGGTAATGATGAGCCATGGACATTATACATTGGGTCTCCAGGGTGTCAGACAAGCCCAGCAAGTGTGTACAGATAAATATTGTAGGATGTCCAGGGCTCCTCTTTAGCTTAGGTTAGCTGAGTCCTGCTTGTAGCCCTTCTCCTTGAGCTCAGCTACTGAAGTTTGGTTTCCTCTCCCCCTTTTCAACTGGCCATGTCTTATGTTAGCCTTACTTATATTTGCATCCCACAGTGCTGTATTGTAATAAGTTAGCTTAGACAATGGATTAATTGATTAACGTTTATTTTGGACCATTCATGTTTATATCCATTTAAGTATTTATATACTGTATTATGAAATGCATTTGTTTGTGATTTTATAATTATGAATCCGTGCATACACTGTGATCCTGTCATATAAGAAAAGCACTGCTATATATAAAAATAAATTAAGTTGAACATCTGTGAGGGTGGCTGACAGTGTAGAGCTCTGCCTTTTAGGCTCTAAGCCCCTCCCATCACTCTGTTGCCTGGATACACTGTTCATGCTGCAGTCACATGATGTGGAAAGGTGGTGGAGAAGGGTAGTAGTGCCCTGTCCTGGCCAGCTAGTTGTGTGAAAGTAAAGCCTGATGGGAAAATATATTTAAGTCCATTATATAGACATTCAAGATATCTATAAGCCCATATACTGTACATTGATCAGGAACATCATTAAAACCACTGACATGTGAATTGAATAACATTAATTTATTTAATATATTTAATATACTAGCAGATGCAGCCAGTTTGTAAAGGTGAAGTTTTGGAAGCAGGAAAAATGGACAAGCATAAAATTTGAGTGACTTTGACAAGGGCCAAAATGAAATGGCTGGACAACTAGGTCAGAGCATCTTCAAAACTTTTGGTTTTGTGGGCTGTTCCCGGTATGCTATTGTTAGTGCCTATGATCATTTCTCACTGATGCGCATGTGGAGCAGAGGCTAGCCCAAGTGATCCAATCTCACAGAAGAACTACTGTAGCACAAATTGCTGACAAATTTAATGTTGGCCATGAGAGAAAGGTGTCAGAACACACAGTGTATCACGGCTTGCTGCATATGGGACTGCGTAGCCACAAATCAGTCAGAGTGCTCATGCTGACCAGTGTCCACTGCCAAAAGCACCTACAATGGGCAAATGGGTGTCAGAACTGGACTATTGAGCAACGGATGAAGGTGGTCTGGTCTAATGAATCATGTTTTCTTTTACATCATGTGGACACCTGGGCGCAGGTGCTTCGCTTACCTTGAGAAGAGATGGTAGTAGGATGCACTATGGGAAGAAGGCAAGCTAATGGAGTGTGATACTTTGGGCAAGGCTCTGCTGGAAAACCTTGGTTATTGTCATTCATATAGGTGTTACTTTAACACGTACCACCTATGTAAAGATTGCAGCAGACAACATATACCTCTTGATGGCAATGGTATACCCTGATAGCTGTGGCCCCTTTCCACAGGATAATGCACCATGCCACAGTTCAAAAATTGTTCAGGAATGTGTTGAGGAACAGGACAAAGAGTTCATGGTGTTAACTTTGCCTCCAGATCTTTCAGATCTTAATCCAATCAAGCCTGTGTGGAATGTGCTGGTAAAACATGCTGCTAACATCTTGGTTCCAGATACTACAGATGCCTTGCAGAGTCCATGTCTCAATGATTCAGAGCTGTTTTGATGGTACAACAGGGACCTGCACACTATTAGGCAGGTGGTTTTAATGTTGTGGCTGACAGGTGTATATGTGTATGTATATCTATACTAATAAAAGGCAAAGCCCTCACTGACTCACTCATTCACTCACTCATCACTAATTCTCCAACTTGTAGCTAGAAGGCTAAAATTTGGCAGGCTCTTTCCTTACAGCTTACTTACAAAAGTTAGGCAGGTCATAGCCTGCAGCTCAGTCGCCGTGTGAGGCGGAGTTGTGCCATCCATCACCACGCCTCCCACTTAGTTGGCTGCCTGCCTATATTGTGTCCCCCATACCCACGCCTCCCACGTAATTGAGTGCCTGCCCATATAAGGCCGTCCATCACCAGCAATCCAATAGACATGCTGCCACTACGAGGCGTTTATAATGCCTAAGACGAATACGATTTTCTCGAGATACAAGTTTAGTAAGAAGACGCAAGGTATAAACAAGACTTTTCATCACATTGTAACGGAGTTAAAATTGCTGGTGAAGGACTGTGCTTAAGCAAACGAAGATGAGATGGTCAGGGATAGACTAGTGTTTGGCACAAACTCAGCAAAAGTGCGAGAGAAACTTTTAAGTGCTGGGTCTGAGCTAACATTAAATAAAGCCATGGACATCGCAAGATCGCATTAGATAGCACAAGCACAGCTGAGAACCTTCGATGCATGTACTCCGAGCGGCTCACATGAACTGACTCTGAACGCAGTACGCACACAAAAAGTAAGACCTCCAAAGAGCAATGAACAAAAAACGCATTTTTTTTTCAAATTGTTCATCAGACATTATACGGGGTAATTCCTCAACTCTTTTTGAGTATTCCATCATTTTCTTTATTTATTACAAAAATCATCATCAGACATCATCAGAGGCACCTGGTGAGATTTCCCAGGAATGGTCTGCAACAAACTGAATGAGACAGTCTGCACACTCTGCCACCCCCTGGTTGAGTGTAGTGTTACAGTTCCCCAGGCCCTTTAGCTGTCTCCTAAACACACGTGTGTGACAACATATATAAGCTGATTACAGTATCTCAAATAAGGCTGGAGGTGAAAACACAGTGGGTCGGCCTTAAAAATAGGAACAATTAAACAGCCAGGAAAACTGTCCTTAACTCAAAACTGCAAAACGTGGAAAAGGACTTTTTAACCAAGGCCTTTATTGACTTTGGTTCTCCTGTCATATAACTGCAGTGTAGCTAGCTATGTGAAATATTCTGATGGAAAGGACTGAGGTGAAAGCCACATGAAATACGAGTCCCCACCACTGTGAGATGGCATGGTGATTACCGATTCTCCTCTAGACTGACACCATGGCCAGGTCACTGCCTCTGGGATGTTTCCAAGTGCCCCCCATGTCTAGGTTAGGTTTCTCATATTTCCTCTCACGCTCCTAAAATGTGTGCCATTGGTTAAATGGTGCCTTTTAAATTTAAATAAATAACTGAAGGCGCTGAGAAGAGGTAGAACTTCTTTATTTAATTTTGAAGTGTTGATACACACATTACTTTGTGGGATACAGAAAAAATGTAAGTGAGTAGGAATATGAAATAAGAGATGCAGCTTACATAATATGAGTGATGTGTTAGGGTGTTGTTTAATGTTAGTCATTATGGATGCAATGAGAAGTCGAGCAAAATAACGTTTATTGGCTGACTGAACAGATTACAATATGCAAGCTTTCAAGGCAGCTCAGGCCCCTTCTTCAGGCAAGCTCTAGTAATGTGAGTGAGGGTGAGTTTGCCCCATGATGGACTGACCAGCCTTGTGACCTGAAATTCTGGAGTATGTATCTAAAAATGTATAGTGTGCATTATACTGAAAATGTCTAGGTATCACACTTCAATGAATATTTTAGAAAAAAGGTTGCTGGTTTCACTTGCTGTCCTTTCAATGTGCCTTTTTACATGCAAATTCTAGATGTCCATTTATTACTTTTATTACCTGCTCTTGTGAGTCGCCCGAGTCTTTGCTTGCAGCCTGTTTAATGATAGCTGTTTCCATAAAAAATATGGGATCTTCTAACAGGTTCATAAATCTTAATTATAGCTACAGTTTCATGGAATATATTGTAATAAAAGTCTTCAATAAGTTATTATTATTGGTGACATTCCTTAAGGGAGACTATTTTTGCTAGTTTCACATAATGGGCAGCAAATCCAAAAATTATCTGAATCGATTCTAATTACAGCTTGAGCCCATCAGTTCCAGTCAGTGAACGGTTTAGTAGAGCAATTCTGGGATGGCGATGGTTCATTGAACAGCATTATTGATTTAGCTACTCCCCACATGCAAGTAAACTGAACATCAGATATGCATATAACCGATTATTTATTTTCCTGTCTCATAGAGAAGGAATGAATCCCCATCAATAAACTGAAAGAACAAAAGTTTTGATAGTTTAATCTGGGATAGTAATGACTGACTTCACTAATACATTTCCAGTTGATGTTAATAAAAATAATATAACAGCATTACACAACATAGGAGTTTCCCACATAACCTAATTCAGAGTTGCTGGGAATAAAACTAAATGATAATAGTGTAGCTCAGCTACTAAAAATGATAATAATAATTGCTTTCACTGGAGGTTTTTACCTTTATTGTTCTCTGCTCTCCAGCAAAGGTTTATAATGTTGGCTTCTTTGGCAGCAGAGTTGCTCTTAGTCTTCTCTTACATGCAGAACTTTATACCATGCAGATGAACTGCTCAGCCAGCTCCACGCCTGAGACTTGGTCTTTCCCAGTCCAGTTACTTAAGGGTTGGAGGGGCTATGACCCATGAGACATCTCCTTTCCTTACTTTGTTTCTGCACATTCTTCTCTTGGTTGTCAAATGTTTCTTTCATGGTTCACATCTCCGGTTCTTTTGTGGCCTTCTGGACTGAGGAGCAATCTTTCACTCTGTTTGGTTTAGAGCTCTTCTCTTGTGATGGTCAATGTTGTAGCCATGTCCTGTTACACTTGTTTTAAAACAGTCCTGAGACTGATGTCTACTCGAATATGTTTAGCTGTTTTGTAAGTCAGTTGGGTAAGTACATTGGTATGGTGGGTAGAAGAAATATCAAGTCTGTGTTTTTATTATTATTGTTTCTATTATAACATTCCACTGTTTTTTTTTCTTGGCCAATAAAAATTTGACAACAAAAATATATATGTATAATACAATTACCTTTATGAAAAGGGCGGCACGGTGGCGCAATGGTAGCGCTGCTGCCTCGCAGTTAGGAGACCTGCATTCGCTTCCCGGGTTCTCCCTGTGTCTGTGTGGGTTTCCTCCTGGTACTCCGGTTTCCTCCCACAGTCCAAAGACATGCAGGTTAGGTGCATTGGCGATCTTAAATTGACCCTAGAGTGTGCTTGGTGTGTGTGCCCTGCGGTGGGCTGGTGCCCCGCCCGGGGTTTGTTCCTGCCTTGCGCCCTGTGCTGGCTGGAATTGACTCCAGCAGACCCCCATGACCCTGTAGTCAGGATATAGCAGGTTGGAAAATGACTGACTGACTTTTATGAAAATATGATGATCATCATTGCTAGATTATGGCCCATTTTCCAGGTTTACCCAACTTAATTGGTTGCCCCTCAAATCTTTTTTCTCCATCTCTCCATGGTCCTGGGTTTCCTTTGGGATGAGACCCACTTTTTTCATATCATCCGTCACCATGTCTAATTTTGGCTTACCTCTGGGCTTTATCCTCACCCTATCTCCATTACAGTGCAACTCTTCAAACAGTCGTTCTCTGCCTTTCACTCCACATGCCAGAACATCTTGGTCTGCTGCTCCAAAGCACAACACCTATCTTGTTAGCCACTAGTGTGTTCTTTCCCTTTTTAATTAAACTGGTAAACACTTTTAGAGCTAGAACCCCCTGTCCTTGCATCCAAACCAGAGTCTCCATTCCTAACACCTGTTTCTTTCAAGCCCAGTCTTAGCCACATTCTTTATTGAAGTGCTGACTCCCTAGATTTACTGACTCCAGTGGTGGCTGCCTTTTTGTTAAGTAACCAGCTATGGTCTTTGCCACATTATCAGTTGTGCCACCAGTTTTCACCACTGAGTCCATTAATCCACAGACTCCAGTGGCTTGATGGGTACACAATTTAGTTTTTGTCCAGTTGTGCATATGGAGAGTAGGTCCAGTCATCGAGCTGTTTCCTTTGTGAGTCCAGCCAACCAGTTGTCCCTGCTAGGAGATGGTACAGCCATCCAGTCTTCTGCAGCCCCAGAAAGGAGCATTTCAGTGCCTATTGTAGTAATGTTGACACAATAGATCCTTCTTGTTTCTTCTATATTATTAAATCCATTGGTTTTTTGATTTTCTGGGTTTTGAATTTTGAGCTCTGTTTTCTGGTTTTAACTTGGTCTTAACTTTTTTTTTTTTTTTTTAAAAACTTTGTTGCTGGTCATTTTTTTTTGCTTAATAAATGTACATAAATAAATATAAGTTTTGTTTGTTGGACTGTTCTACTCTCTTGTTTTTGGATTCACAACACCCAAAAAGCAAAGGACTCAGAATTGATCCCTGCTCCATCTTCACCTCAAAATTTTTATTGTCTCTGTCTGCTACCCTGACCATCGTTTGTGCTTCTTCACACATTGACAGCACCTCAGGAACTAATCATTTGACACACCTAACCCTCTCAATATCTCTCAGCACTGCTTGCACTCACCTTTCCCAGCTCCATGAGCTCCATTATGAGCTGATCCAAGACAGGATCCGTACAGTTACCTTCCATGTGGCACTGGTTTAAATGCCATCTCATAGCTTACATTACATGGCATATCTTCCAGTAACTGCCCCTTAACAATGCACTGTTACATCACAGTGATGAGAGTACAAAGTAGCAATGGCCTTGTCAAAAACAAAATTGTGGGATAAATGGTAAATAATAATCAATCAAATTTACCTTGTATTAAGTACAAAATTATACCAAACTAAAAGAAAAAATATGTACAATCCAAAGATTACAAAAAAATTGTAATTGCAATAGAAGTGAAAAATGAAAGAAAACTATTTCTCTAAATCCTACTTCAAGATTTCTCCCTCCTTGGTTTTGAAAGATTGTGCAGACCCTTCAGCATCTGCACCACGACATTCAGTGACAGTTTTCATCCACTGGTCCTAAGGCTGCTGACCAGCATCTCGCACTGCCAAGTGCGTAGATGTACTCTCTACAGGATGTGTTCATATATGAGGGGAAGTCAAGCTAGAGTTAGAAAACAGGATTTATCAGAGAATTGAATGAACCTTAACAAAACTGATAATGTCATTTCTCAATGTAGTCTCCACCCTTCTCAATGCACTTGTTCCACCTTCCTGGAAGTGTCTGTATTCCAGCAGAATAAAAGGTTTTGTCTTGCCCTCACAACGTCATCTGTCTTGAATCGATGACCACCCAGATGTTTTTTTTAGCAGTCTGAAAAGGTGGAAATCACACGGTGCCACATCTGGCACATAGGGAGGATGTGGCAATATCTCAAACTTCACTTTCTTCAGACAAGCCTTGGTGTTCTTAGCAGTGTATGGGTGGGCTGGCATTGTCTTGCAGCAAAAGGACTCCTTGAGACAGCAGTCCCCGCCACTTGGAGCAAATACCAGGCTTCACGTTGGTCTCCAGCAAGTCACAGTAAATTGCACTAGTGACTGTAGTACCCCTCAGAATGTAGTGTTCGACAATAACTTTAGTGGTTTCAAGGACAAGACAAGACCTTTTATTCTGCTGGAATCCAGGCACATACTAAATAATTATAGGCCTATTTCAAATTTACCGTTTCTCTCTAAAATACTAGAAAAAGTAGTCGCCAATCACCTTCAGTCACACCTTACGCATTACAATTTATTTGAGAAATTCCAGTCTGGTTTCCACACTGGTCACAGTATAGAAAGGCACTAACGCGGGTTGTAAATGACATTCTGATATCCTCTGATGAAGGAAACTCCACTGTAATTATGTTGTTAGACTTAAGTGCAGCTTTTGACACCATTGACCATTCTATTTTACTGCACAGGCTAGAAAATTATATTGGGCTTACAGGCCCCGTGCTCGCTTGGTTTAGTTCTTATTTATCAAATCAATTCCAATATGTACAGAAATGTGCTGACAGCACTACATCATTATACACAGAAGTTCAATATGGTGTCCCGCATGGCTCAGTACTGGGACCTTTACTGTTTTCACTTTACATGCTTCCACTGGGATCTATCATTAGGAAACATAATGTTAATTTTCACTCGTATGCAGATGACACCCAGTTATACCTTTCATTTAGATCAAATGAAATTTCTCCAATGTTTTCTTTAACTAGTTGTGTTAGTAAATTAAAGGAGTGGATGAATGAGAACTACTTGTCTTTAAATACAGATAAAACAGAGATGTTAATTGTTGGAGGGAATGACGCTGATCACAACTATACTTTGCTATCATTTAACTCAGTTGGAATCCTCATTAATTTCACTGAATCAGCTTGAAATCTAGGAGTTATCTTTGACTCTAGCATGTCATTTAAAGCGCATATTACAAAGTTGTCCAAATCATGTTTCTTCCATCTTAAAAATGTTAGGAAATTAAGGCGCTTTCTAAATAAACAGGATTCTGAGAAATTAATTCATGCATTTATTTCTAGTAGGATTGACTACTGCAATGCGGTGTTCACTGGATGTTCAAACTGTTCTTTATACAGCATCCAGTTGATCCAAAATGCTGCTGCAAGAATTATTACAAGAACAAGAAAATAAAAAACACAACTCCAGTTCTTAAATCCTTACACTGGCTCCCGGTTAAGTTTAGGGCAATTTTCAAAATCCTACTTTTAACATACAAAGCATTAAATGGCCAAGGTCCGACTTACTTGTCTGAACTTATCACGACTTACAAACCTGAGCGCACATTAAGATCTCAAGATGCTGGTCTGCTTATGATTCCAAGGATTAATAAAATAACAGTGGAGGTCGAGCTTTTAGTTACAGGGCCCCTAAACTGTGGAATGGTCTGCCTGCTACTATAAGAGATGCCCCTTCGGTCTCAGCTTTCAAATCCCAGCTGAAGTTTAGCATATCCTGACTAGAGCTGCTGATTAACTGTACAGACTGCATCTCTGTTGTTAGTCATTAGCACTAAAACATAAGTAACATGACAGTTATAATTGGATACTAACCCTCACCTATTCGGTTTCTCTTCTCAGTACTCAAATGTGGCACTTGGTGCCACGCCCCACCTGCCAAGTTGTTTTGCCTGCCTAAGGTAAAGTCATCCCTGATGGAGGATCGCAGGAATCGTGGGAAAGAGGGTCCTTTCATCGGATTAGCGCTATTTCAGCAGTGGAATTACCAAATGGAGGAGGCAGCCTGATGGATGAGGTCTCCAGGACTCTAAACAAATCCAAATCATATTATGTGATATCATCTACTGTTAAATTCTGCTCCGTACTTGTACAATTTTTATTTTAATACTGTATTAAGGATTTGTTCTGTGTATTGTATTTACTCCCTTCTTTTTGACACCTACTTCACGCCCAACCTACCTGGAAAGGGGGTCTGTTTTTGAACTGTCTTTCCCAAGGTTTCTTCCAACCCTGCAAGGGTTTTTTTTCTTGTCTTCTTAAAGAGTCAAGGCTGGGGAGCTGTCAAGAGGCAGGGCCTGTTAAAGCCCATTGCGGCACTTCTTGTGTGATTTTGGGCTATACACAAATAAATTGTATTGTATTGTACATCCAGGCAGGTGCACAAGTGCATTGAGAAGGGCGCAGACTACATTGAGAAATGACATTATCAGTTTTGTTAAGGTTCATTCCGTTTTCTAACAAATCCCATTTTCTAACTTTAGCTTGACTCCCCCTCGTATATTGTTTAGTGTATTTATCACAGGGTGCTTGACACCATACTACTGTCTGCAGTCTGAGAAATATGTGCAAGTAAGAATTTTAGTTTGAATCTGAACTTAAATTACTCCAAAGCTCAATAAAGTAAAATAAAAAGTAATGTAAAAATACAGTATAACTGACATTACTGTATGTGTAGAGCATTGAATAGTCAGCATTTGGTGTTGTGACCCACTTTTGCCCATGTAAGTGTCTTTGCACTCCTTTGTGGATAGAGTGCGATTGTCAGAAAGCCTTTCAATCCTTAGGTGAACTGCTAGCGACTGTGTGAGCAAGGGGGTGAGTTAGCTTGATCCTCAGAGTGCCCACCCTCATTTCCATTGTAATCAACAGCAACTTGCCACCCACCCAGTGGCTGAGAAACTACACACATAAGGAGATTCACGGGTGAGGAGTTTTTGTCAGGAAGGTGCTTGCAATAATTTTAAAGAAATTAACACCTTCAATAACTGAGTCTGGAGAAACTGAGAATATGACATGAATTTGTCCTATGCGCTTCAAGCCATAGAGTTAAAATAAAATCCCTGTTCTCCCTCACCTTAATTACATATTGAATCAGCCCTTGTTTTTCCTCCTTCCATCTCAGGTTTTCATTTAATTGTTCCACTGAAATCCAAGTCTGGGGGTTCTGTTATGCTTGACACCCAATTGGAACAGGCTGGAAAGGCCCATTGTTCCTCTAGTTAGTCGGCACTGTTCTTTTTCATAGCACTGCTGTTAACATTGTGGGCTAGCATTGTAGCTTTCCCTCTCTGGCAGGATGTTGGTATCAGCGTACGTGCCAACCTATAAATGATTCTGGACTCCTGATGTTCCAGCCCCTCCAGTCTTCATTTATTCTGTCAGAGAATCTCCATATTCTTATTCCATCTTTGGCTTTTGTGTACAATTTTGTAGATGGCTTGAAGCAAGCAGAATTTCTCTTGCTTTAACTCTGCCTTCACTTGACTCTTTTTTTTTTCTTCTTAGCTGTTCCTCTCCCTGCCCTTTTTGTCTTGAATTCTATTTTCAGTAAAGTCAGAAATTGCTCCAGAAACCTAAATTATATCAACAAATCAAAATTACTCTACTCCATTGTGTCACTTATGACCCCCAAGTGTCTTGGTACTTTCCTCCATTGTCCTGATTCTGTACCTCTGTATTCTCCTCTGATGTTTTATATATTGCTTCTTGTCCTCTTTTTTTCTTCTTTGACATCCTCTGTTTCCTCAGACCTTTATAGATGTTTATTTCCAATTGAAATTATTTTATTTATATTGTTATAGTAGATGCACCATTTTGTATTCTGTCTTTTGTATGGACACATTCCGTGACTCCATTGCCACAGCCATACGGTTTACAATTGCTGTATCTATTGTTTTTGACATAATATGGAAGGTAAGTGACATAGTGTTTCATCAACCCTGCCTATTAAAGATGGTGGTGCAGCAGTATCAGCACCATGCCTTGGAATCGTTTTGGAAATCTTCTAAAATGACTTTGCGTGTGTGGCCAATGTTGTCTCTAGTACCAGTCAGAAGTTTCTCACTTAAGAACTGCTAAACTCCTTTTACCTCATGCTGGAGGGGATAACTGATCATCTACCTTGTACAACTTGTTACATCTGGAGATTTCTGTGTGATGGGGTACAGCAGTGAAGAAAAAGCACTAAAGGTTTTTTAAACAGGGCTAAGAGATAGAAGGACTGAATCCAAAACCTCTGAACAGGCAAAGATCACAAACACAAAAAATAAATAACTAAAATAAACCAGAATACCAAAGTTTTACCCAAACTCAAAGTCAAAAGTCTTAGCAAAAACAGTTATAACCATGAAACCTTTGAGAAAACACATTGTTACCTGTAGCTGCATCTTTTCCATCCATTATCCAACCCACTATATCCTAACTACAGGGTCACGGGGGTCTGCTGGAGCCAATCCCAGCTAACACAGGGCGCAAGGCAGGAAACAAACCCCGGGCAGGGCGCCAGCCCACCACAGTGCATCTTTTCCCGTTTCCCAAAATCAAGCTACCATTAAGATAGTGAGGTAGGATTCAACATGTGTCAAACGTGTAACAAAAGAAATTTCTCAGTCCAAAGCTTATCACCTTACCTATACCTTAAATACTATCAGGTCATGATGTCACAATGCATAACCTCTTTGTTTCACTTGGCAAAATACTGATTCATTGTGAGGCACAAAATGGCTGTCAGTACCAAAACAAATCCACAAAGTGGTGGTAATCATGATAACTGATTAACATTAAGCTTTACTTTCATACTATATTACAATTCCACAAAATGGAAATGAAACTAAAACCCCCATAAAATAAGGATTAAATTAAAAAAAAAATACTATAATAATAAGAAACAATTATTGAACACAAAATAAATCCAAAATTACAGTCTACCCTATGAGCATAATGAGACGCAGATCAAGAGAACATTGATTAAAGACGTTAAGTACTGAACTACATCTTTAAGTGCTGGATGTCTTCATACCCTATTGCTGTCTAATGTCTTGCCCCTTGTGGCCATCCCAGTGCTTTGTGGAGGTGCTCTGGCTGTGTTCCCTCCTTCTCATTAAGCCATATGACATTTGCCAAGCTGGGGATCCTTAGGTTAGCGGACTCATGTTTTTAAACTTTTAATTTGTTATGCTCATGAAATGTTAAACCAAGTAGAAGATTATGGAGTGACTACATAACACTAGAATTCATGTACCTTCATGAAGTATGGAGTTGCCTACATCTTGCTATATGGACACAGCTCTGGATTAGGTCCTAAAGACAGAAGCTGGAATGGATTCTGCAAAACTCACACACTCCCAGAGGAATACATTTTGTACTCTCAAAAACCCAAAGGGATTTCTTTTCCAGCAGGACACAGTAAAAGCACTCTAAACAAAAAGTTCCTAACTTGGACTTTCCGAAACAAACACTGAGAGATTCCATAGTAATCAGGAAAGACATTCCAGTGTAAAAAAGTCAGAACTGACATGAACTAAAGCTTGGATTAGTGTAGCGTACTTTAATCCTTACACATATATTAGAGTGAACCCAGATTTGTGTAATGTTTTAAGTAGAGAGCCTCATTTGGCTCACTTTCTGTGTGTAGTGATTGCTCTGGAAACTCAGAACCTGTTTGCAAATGTACTGCAATTGTGGAACATTTGAAACTAAATGTCTATCTTGCTGGTTTGTCTGTAATTATTTTTTTGCTGTAACTTATTAGATCATTTGTTTCCTGTGTTTTCCAGTGTGTTTCTATGCATATCTGTGGAGAGATTTTTGTCACTTAGAAATTATTACTTCTTATTACTATGAGGAAATGCATCTTATACTGTAAATATCTCATCCACTAGTAATAATGGATTTAAATTCCCACAGATGAGCTGGACTAATAGGACTTAATGGTTTTATTTTTCACTTAAGAGGAGCATGGTCAGAGACAACAATAAGACTCAGGAGAGGGCAATATGCTGGTTTTAATGAACTTGATCTGTGAATGGTCTTTATGCTCTGTTATGTACAGTTTGTCAAAACCAATAAGGGAGATATCATGAATTAACATTTTTACTCTTTTTGAATTTTTGGGGGTTATGTTTTGAGTTATTTTATACTTTTTGTTTTAATATCCTTTTGTGATGTTCTTGCAAGAAAAAAGAATATTGTCTTACATATGGGAATAAAAATCTTCATGGGTCATAGAGGTTATGATTACAAGAAAACCGGTGCAGTTTTAGACATTGTGGTAGCAATTCATAAAGATGTCTAGAATAAGGTTCTACCAACAATTGAACTCTCCTGCCATTATGAGCCTGTAAGTGTTCACATTTGGGATTAATGCTAAGGCTTTGCCACAAATTCTTAATTGTGATTTGGTACATATACATTAAATAGTCACTTTAGATTTGTACAGATTCTACTCCTCCATTACATGCTGACAGACAGCTTATCAGTGGCTACGGATGGATTTGCTTTTAAAAAAATTTCTCTGTCGTGGTGATTTTTATTTATTTATTTATTTAAATGTCTGACATGTATTACAGTACTTTGAACAAACATTGTTTTGGTTGTCCACTTTCACTTATCGTGTTTCAACATTAACGATACACAAATTCCGGTCTGATCGTTGATCCACTGCATCCCATCACCATTTTTTTTTTTTTAACTTTTATGTGTCTCACAACCAAAATATATTAATCTTAAGCATCTTTATCTTGTTTCTACTGCTTGCATCTGTTCAGTTGCTTTTCTCCAAAAAGTTGGGTGAAAAATTGGACCAGCCTGATTCCTCTCTTCAGTCAAGATTGATCTTTACTACGTAATTGCACGTCCTTCAAAAATACTATCAGTTCCCTCAGAGATCAACAATGTGGAGGAAGTTTTCTCCTCTTAAGGTCAAGATTGGTAGCCTTATCTAGATAGAAACATGGCGTCCCTTTAAGCTATAACTTTGTATGCCTATATCATATTTCTCCTTAGCAGGCTGTAACCTATACAAGTAAAGCATGCAATAAAAACTCAGAACAGTAAACTTTCTCTGGCAATTTCATTCCCTCCCCAAGCTCCACCATACCTTTACCCAAATAAGATCAGTGATGTCCAAGTCGTCCTTCGACGTACCAAAGTACGTGGTGAAGCTGAAACATATGAATTCTCAAAACCGACAGCAGTGTCTTATTAAATTGGTGAGTTATCAAAGGTGAACGTTAAAATAAAATGAAATTCAAGTCCACAGTTAAATTTCTAACAGAAAGGAGGGTACCAGTAAAAAAAAAAAATGATCAAAAAAAGGAAAAAAATATTTCCATTAATAGCTACTGTTAAATATTTTAGCAGGATAAAATTAAGTTACACAGGTAAGTGACAGAGCAGCATCGAAAAGAAATATGGGCGTCACTATGTGACGGTTTTACTAGTAATAATAAGCTATATACTAGCAATGAGAGAACATAATAGAAAGAGGGAAACAAAGGGGGCACTGTTTTGAAATTCTGTTTCTAATGGAGAGGAAAATAACATAGTAAGCAAACAAAAAAGGGGGTTGGAAAAGTATTGTTAAGGTCTCTAGGAAGATACCAGAGTTTGGTCTTGTCCAGGGTCAAAGATAGATGCTCAAGATAGTGCTTCACTGGCAGAAGTGCGTTTTTTTGCATTATTTCCAATTTTTAAAGATATATTTTAGTTTAGATATCCTGGTTTACGTTCTGAATAGCATAGAGCACACTTTTTCCAAAAAATGAAACAGATCTGTCAGGGAAATAAAGAAAAGTCGAGATCACCATTACAAATAGCTCCATCTGCCGGACGTCCCTTATTAGAACAAACCTCAGGGAGCTTCGTGATCAGATCAGCACGACAAGACTGGGGAATACAATAAAGGCACGATCTGAAGTACATAGGAACATTTGAATAACAGAGTCAAAAGCCGCATTAGTTTACTATACACCAATCAGCATACAGATAACTGGTATTGTCTTTTGACACACCAAATCTTAACATTATCTAAACTAGTTACACAAATTAGAAGCCTTTGGCTCACATTTATATTTAAAGGGAAACTTCTTATTAAGAGCAAAATAAATAAGTATTCATTTTTCTAATGTTTCCTTGGTACCTCTGCTGGCATTACAGAATGTGTTAGTTAAACAGGCAGTTGTAGCCGGAGGCACCAGTTCAGACAGAAAGTTTTCCCATGTAGACCATAAAAACTTTAAAGAAAAGTAAAAGGCTCCTAAGAATCTGGTAGATCCAAGTCAAAGCCAGTGACGGGTAACAGTAAGGATATCCATGCATTGTGCTGCTGAACTACACACTTCAGACCGCCACAGTCCACATCTGGTGGTGCTTGAGTGCCAGGCGCGCAGCGCTCAGTTTTTTGTGAAAAGTCTGTGTGGCAACATTAAGGATGGTCTGGAAATTGTCAGTGCATATAGTAGTGGTCTTCTCTGTCAGATTTCATAAGCTCGGGGGAAAAGGACCATGTGTTATTCCACTTTTGGGAAAAGAAAGGTTTTTATTTTTGGTGTAAATTTCATTGTTCCGACAGCAAACAAGAACTACCTTTGTCTTTGTAAAACAATGACTGCGGACTGCGAACATCAGATGTGGGCTGTTGTTACCAGCCTGGCTTAGAGTAGAGCTTAATGGTGACACCCAAATTTATAACTCTCCAGAGGAAGCAGAAAAAGAATTAAAAAGATCAATTCCTTCTATTTTAAAAACATGATTAGGCTCTAATAAAGGCTGGAGAAGAGACTGCTATTAGGCTTACTGAGGTTAATAATAGCCATCAATCTGCCATAAGGCAAATGCAAAAGAGATCTTTGTTGAAGTGCAGCACTCCTTTAATGCTCTTTGAGAATAATATTTTGAATACAAAACCTCAATTATCTTTAATATTACTTGCCTCATTGCTTCTTTTTTTCTGCTCTATTTTGTTATCAGTATTATAATTAGTATAACTTGTCACACACAAGAGAAATGCCAGTTTGTTGGGGTCTAAACTAAAGGGTACTCAGGACAAGCAGCAGAGAGTTGCACAGCAAGCTAACAGTCCTTTGTTTGCACCTCCAGCTGGGAAGTCATGTAAGTCACGTCGTTCCCCCTTTACTGTACACGTGTCAATCAGTTTGATTTACGCAAAAAATCCAACAGCAACACCATGAAATGTGGCAGCCTGTGGCACCCCAACCCTCTGAGATGTTTATCTGGGCTTTTTCAAGTTTTCCAAACTCTTACTAACATTAGTACTATATCCATCACATAGCATCTTGTGGTTAATACTAAGGATATATTTTGTTTATTAATTTTAAAAATATTTCTTATTAATTTAGCTGTTTCGGGTATCTTTTATCTCTATATATGATTATAATTATGTTCTTTTATTGCTAGTATAATAATCAGTTGCCTAGGTGTCAAGATTTTTAATGTTTGTTTAAGCCAGGGTTCTTCCCCTGGCTAATGTTTCAATGTCATTTTTAAGTCTTTTTCCTTCATTTTAGATGTTTTAGTTACTTTCATTTATTTAAATATTGTTGTGTATTTTTTTTTATTATTTCTCTTGTTATGTATCGTATATCAATATTATTTTATAATATTGTAGTTGTTTAGCTTGTATGCGGATACTTTTGTTCTGTCATGTTTTTTTTATTTTGTGGGTGGCTCTCCAAGAGGCTGGGACAGCAGGACCCCCGTCATTCATCTGAGTGAGTTCTTTGGAGATTATTGTGCAGATTGTTTTTCTTGGATTTACTGGTTTCTCTGTATTGGATTCTTCCCTTCATTTACTTGTTCACTTTAGAACTGCCTTAATGGCAACTCCTTTTTGGCCCTTCTGAGCTTTTTCTTGTTCTTTTGTGAATAAATGTCCTCTTTTATAAAGTTTATTGTGGACTTGCCTCTTTACAAACCAGAGTTTTCATGGCTCTATCTCCATATTTTGAGGAATCTTGAGACTTTCTTGAGATTTTGGATCTTTAAAAGCTTGTTGTCCATTTTTGAAGGCTAGTCTGGCCTGAAAACTCTCAGTCACCTAGAGTCAGCCTGGCCAGTAAGGTTTCTGGCTTGTTTGTTGTGGGTCTTTCTGAAGGCCTCAACCGTTTTTTTACAATTTTATAGTGCCCTATAAATCCCTTCCTTTTTGGATTGTTCTACATACTAATCCAGGAGGTGCTCAAAGCGGTGGCTGCAGTAGCTCAAGCCTCTGATTGGCCCAAGAACCCTTTTTTTTTTAACATAAGTTAAGACTTGAGCAGAAGAGTAACCCTGCTTTTCATTTGTAAGAAAGAAACAAGGAAAAACAAAAAAATAAGCAACATGCTTTGTTAGGTTGACTACTGTTTACCATCTCACATGGAAATACAATATGGTCTATGACAATTATTGCTATTAATTCTGCCAATAAGTCTATAATAAATATTGGTGTGCTGGTTGTGTTGTGGGCAGTACGGTGGCGCAGTGGGTAGCGCTGCTGCCTCGCAGTAAGAATGTTCGCTTCCCGGGCCCTCCCTGCATGGAGTTTGCATGTTCTCCCTGTGTCCTCCCACAGTCTAAAGACATGCAGGTTAGGTGCATTGGCGATCCTAAATTGTCCCTAGTGTGTGCTTGGTTTGTGTGTGTGTGTGTGTGCCCTGCGGTGGGCTGGCGCCCTGCCTGGGGTTTGTTCCCTGCGTTGTGCCCTGAGTTGGCTGGGATTGGCTCCAGCAGACCCCCGTGACCCTGTAGTTAGGATATAGCGGGTTGGATAATGGATGGATGAATGTTAAAAATAGTACCAGTGAGACCCCGTTTAGTGGGAATGGGCATCATGTTACACATTGAGCTCGTGTAGTTCATGTACCAAGCGTATCAATGGTGAGATCAGAGGGACACCACCCTGAAATTATAAAATGCCAAGACATGGTAGGTTGCTGTCATTTTTTTTAAAAGCCATGCAGATTTACTTTGATACTAGCGCTTTTTTATTTGCCGTGTTATTAATTATCAAATAACCATTTTTCACAGCATATATTTTTTTATCTATCAACGCAAATTTATTACAAAAAATACTTTTCCATGAGTGTGGGTTCAATGGCATGGCAGTGGGTAAAAGTAGCGACTTACACTCACACTAATAAAGTTGGAGAAAGTAACAAGCCCTAGTGGTGGAAAGGGCACCGTTTATGCATTTTTAAAAGTAAGCAAGCTACAAAGGACCCTCATTCTTGATGTGTTTAAAATGCATACAGTCAATTTCTTGTGAGACATGCACATTACAGGTCAGCAGGACTGCATCAGCGGCAAACTTACATTGAAAGAGTACGGTGTCAAAGCGTCTGGCCACCATTTGACAGAAACCAGAGCAAGACGACTAATGAGGTGTGTAACTGTTTTGTTCATGTTACATTGGACAGAGTTTTAACTGTTCTCTGTGTAACAATTTCAAGTCAGACGCCACAAACTAAATGTTGGACTGTCACTAAAATAAGAGCTGGCAGTCAAGGCTAAAAAAATAACAGCCAGGAACACAAGGAAAGAGGTGGTGCTTTTATTTTACTTAAAGTATAGTATGAGTTAAATGATAGACTTCTAGATTATAACTGTACAGTACATCTTTTTTCCTTTGTTGTATTCATATCTTTATAACTTCCTTTGTTATGTTTATCTTTATGTACCAGCGCCACAACAAGTCCTAGAAGTCGCTCTGTCCTCCATATGGAAAGGCAAAAAGTCTTGACAGCCAAACTTGAACTCCAGGAAATTGTCCTCATTGTAGGATTGCCAATTTATGACAAGGCTGTTATATTTCAGAACCCATTTTATATATTCAAGCTTATCACATTTTAAATTTCATAATCTGTGGTGAATAGCTCACCGGGAACATCTGTTGAATTCATACCACTAGATAGTTTCTGGATCTCAGGACTTTCGCTTGACCATTGTGAGCATGCTCAACATTTGAAGACTTCACGTCTGATAGTAGAGATTGCTGTGCCCTCCATGTTGGTTAGCAAAAATCAAGTATTTTGTAGTAAACGGCACTGGTCTGCGTGACGATGAGGGCTTTTGACATCGAAGAGCAATGTCACTCAAACACTGGAGTGGACTCACTTACTTGAGTGCAGTTACACACAAAAGCATTTTTAGGTTAGAAGTGCGTTGCATGATCAAACCAAACACTTTATACTTAACAGTGATTTTTATATTTCTTGATGTTAAGTACATGCCCACACTTGATAGTACTGTATATTCCTCTGGTATTTGAGTCTTTTCTTTTCAATATGTTCCCGCAGTTCAAAAGCATACATGCTGTTCTTTTCAGGTGCCTGTACAAATGGAGTGGTGTTTGTATATTTGGGAGAGTGACAGTGGACTGTGATGGACTTGCATAAACTCTCATCAAGAGATGAATATACTAGCAGATAAGAGGATTTTTTTCTTTTTTTAAATGATTTTATACAAAAAAACCCTTACTGAAAAGCAGGAAAGCATCTTTAAAAACATAGAAGTAAAAATTTTAGTGAATTTACAGTCAATGTAACAGCAGTTTGGTGCAATAAAGCCATTTCATATAATATAATGAGCAATTAATGCCACTTTGTTCAAAAGACTGCCGAGTGACATTGAACTTATGGCTAAACATACAAAGCTCTATCAGCTTGCATTGAAGATGAACTAGAAAAGAGCCCGTTTGTTAGGGATGCATTGCTGGACAGTTTCATTTGCTTTATATGTTAAAGGTTCATTTTTGAAAAGAGAACAAACTTTGATTTTTATATTTGATTCTGTTTTCTCTTTATTCACTCCTTTCTTCCAGTACAAGTAAACAAGAATCAGGTCTAAAATAATTGTTTTTCCTGTAACACCAAAATCCTGACAATACCTACAAAACAAAAAGTTATTTTTTTTTTGTTTTTTGTTACTGAAAAATCTTAATATATATTGCTTGTATACCATCATTGTGCACTGGGATTCAATGTTCTATGCCATTGTTTCTCAACCTTTGTTGGTTTTGCAGCCCACTTTTCCAATTCACGTGTGTTCATGACCCACTGATGGGGGGATGCCCTTTTGCTGAATTGAGTGTGATCGTCAGAGCACAGGAGTCAAACATGACTGTTTGGGGTGATGACCCATTGCGACACACTTCTGTTATAAACAATGACAATTCAGGACTCCCCGGCAGCAGTCCCCACGTTTAGACCCACTGGTTGAGAGACACTGTTGTGGACTGTACTATGATCATTTCGGGCTGAAAATGTAATGCACAATAAAATACTGGGGATATATGATCAGTGGGTTGGAAAATGGATGGATGGATGGATATATGATCAGTGGGTTGGAAAATGGATGGATGGATGGATATATGATCCCAGATGGCTTCCTGAATGTTTGATCCAAAATTGTAATTTTGTGGAGGAAAAAAAAATCTTTGATTTGCTGTGCTATGATATGAACTCTTGCTGTTAAGATCCATGTAAATAGATGGGAATTCTTTTATCTGCTTTTTCATTTTATCAACTAGGGGCCTCTGCCCCCTGCTTGCTTCACTCGCCCACCCCTGTGTTTGGTTTACCAGATATACAATTTAAAGAGATTGTTATTTTTATGGGAAATGTTACATATGCATTATTTTCACTTTTACTTTAAAATTTTAGTAAAAACAATGTTTGGAAGTGTGTCTGACAAAAGCATTTACAAGACTGAGGTTAGATGACCATGGTCTTGTTTGAAAATAGTTCTAAGTAGGGCGTGGCTCGAAAGAATCTCATGTTAAAACTCTCCGTCTCATGGGACTTCATATCGCACCAACGTTTTTGGAATCTTTTAATTCTCGCTGGCAACACAGAGTAGACGATCTGCAAGTCTCTGACATAAAGTTAAAATCCAAACAATATATTCAATCTCTTTTCACTGTTCTGTTATTTCACTGAGTAATAATTTCCGTTCGTTTACACTAATGCGATCTTTCGTATTCTTTTTTAGAGCCTTTCAAATTTTTGTACTTCCATTATCTCTAACCTGATGTGCATTTGTACCGCACCAACATTTTTGAATTCTTTACAATGTTCTACTTTGTCATCTACTCTTTGTCCTTTATTTCCAGCCCCAGTGTGGTTAACACTAGAATTATCAGAGCCTACGAAAAAAACGTCCCACCTTAAATCGCTTCGCACCTCTCCATCAGCGTCTTTTGTCCTGCAAATGTGTCGATAAGCAGAAAACAGCCAGCAGCCTACTATCATATCACCCACTCCGCACAGTTTTCTCAGTTTAAGTCTGTTTACCTGCATGTCAGTTGCTTAGAGTTGTATAGAGTGAGAAGCGAGCAAAAAACATACACAACCATATTCATGAGTGCTGCTACTTCGGAAACAACGCAAGGTGTAAACCTAAACTTTACGCTGGCGTTTCACATGCCCACCGGTAATGCGGGATACAAGTTTAATGAGAGGTCGCAGGATATAAACGAGAGTTTTGATCACTTTGTAACTAAGTTAAAATTGCACGTGAAGGGCTGTGCTTATGCAAATTCCGAGAGACTGTGTTTGTGGGGGATTGACAGTTAAGGTAGGAGGGGGAGTCACGTCATCATCTCCCCTCCCATTCACCTCATTTCACTCTTAGCTGAGCTCCGCAGCTAACGCACGCAGTGTTACGGAAGCGACTTTGTGACGCTGCCACCAAATACTCACAGAAAAATCCACAAGTTAATACACATGCTGTCTCTAGAGTTTCTCCACACTGAATCCACCAAGTACTACTTACAAAAGGTTACATTGACAATCGTGTTACGTTATTTTTAAAATGTTTCCTTTTCTTAGCACAAGCACAGCTGAGAAGCTTCGATGCATGTGCTCCATAACGCGTTAAAAAATAATGCATTTAATCACACTTTGCATTACAAGCAACGGGGAACTTTTGTCAATGCATGATTTCCTGGTACACCGATTACATTGATCAGCGCTTCCCAATTCATTTTACCATCGCACCACCTTGGTTTGAGAAGAAGTATGAAAAAATATGAGGTTAACTTAGAAAAACATCACCAATTGAAGCTTTATGAATAATCAATTCGCCATCAATAATTGTTTTGGTAAAGCCATACTCAGTGCAATCCTCCTTCCATTTTATAATTTTTCCGCAACTAGCCATGATTAAATGAACGGTAAAAAAGTAAGAGCTAAGCGAAGGTGACTTCTTCAGGCAGGCAGGCAGGCGACAGCTCAATAGCTCGAATTTGGATATAAGTAGATTCTATTTAGTCCCCAGAAATATCTTTGGTAGGAATGGAAGTTGAATTTAGTCTTTAAATTTCTATGGTAAAGAAAAAGTTATGCAATGATGACTATATTTAACTATATAAAGTCAAAACTTGTATATATAAAGTCATTCGCAAATATATAAAGTCAAACCTTGATTATATAAAGTCACTGTCGGAATAAATAAAGTCAAAACTTGAATATATAAAGCCAATCCCAGCCAACACTGGGCGCAAGACAGGAACCAATCCTGGGCAGGGCACATGCATCATTTTCAAAACATTAACCAAACAGTGTTTTTTTAATTTATTTTTCTGAATACGTTTTTGTTCACTTAGTTCAGTTCAGAGTCGTTTCAATCAATAGATTTTGACTTTATATATTCAGGAATGAGTTTATATACTCCGATGTTGACTTTATATAATCAGGAATGACTTTATAAATTCTGACGCTGACTTTATATATTCAACTTTTGACTTTATATATTCAGAAACAAGTTTGACTTTATATATACTGATGCTGACTTTCTATATTCAAGTTTTCACTTTATATATTCGGGAATGACTTTATATATTCAAGTTTTGACTTTATATATTCTGACGCCGACTATTCTGGCACCCCATAGTATATGTGTGTGTGTGTATATGTACACATGTATGTGTATATATATATACTGCTCAAAGGAATTAAAGGAACACGTTTTAATCAGAGTATAGCATAAAGTCAATGAAACTTATGGGATATTAATCTGGTCAGTTAAGTAGCAGAGGGGGTTGTTAATCAGTTTCAGCTGCTGTGGTGTTAATGAAATTAACAACAGATGCACTAGAGGGGCAACAATGAGATGACCAAAAAAACAGGAATGGTTTAACAGGTGGAGGCCACTGACATTTTTCCCTCCTCATCTTTTCTGACTGTTTCTTCACTAGTTTTGCATTTGGCTACAGTCAGTGTCACTACTGGTAGCATGAGGCGATACCTGGACCCTACAGAGGTTGCACAGGTAGTCCAACTTCTCCAGGATGGCACATCAATACGTGTCATTGCCAGAAGGTTTGCTGTGTCTCCCTGCACAGTGTCAAGGGCATGGAGGAGATTCTAGGAGACAAGCAGTTACTCTAGGAGAGCTGGAGAGGGCCATAGAAGGTCCATAACCCATCAGCAGGACCAGTATCTGCTCCTTTGGGCAAGGAGGAACAGGATGAGCACTGCCAGAGCCCTACAAAATGACCTCCAGCAGGCCACTGGTGTGAATGTCTCTGACCAAACAACCAGAAACAGACTTCATGAGGGTGACCCAAGGGCCCCATGTCCTCTAATGGGCCCTGAGCTCACTGCCCAGCAGCATGCAGCTCGATTGGCATTCGCCATAGAATACCAGAATTGGCAGATGCACCACTGGTGCCCTGTGCTTTTTACAGATGAGAGCAGGTTCACCCTGAGCACGTGACAGAAGTGAAAGGGTCTGGAGAAGCCATGGAGAAGATTATGCTGCCTGTAACATCATTCAGCATGAGCAGTTTGGTGGTGGGTTAATGATTGTCTGGGGAGGCATATCCATGGAGGGTCACACAGACTGCTACAGGCTTGACAAAGGCACCTTGGCTGCCATTAGGTATCAGGATGAAATCCTTGGACCCATTGTCAGACCCTATGTTGGTACAGTGGCTCCTGGTGCACGACAATTCCTGGCCTCATGTGGTGAGAGTATGCAGGCAGTTCCTGGAGGATGAAGGAATTGATACCATTGACTGGCCACCACACTTTCCTGACCTAAATCCAATAGAACACCTCTGGGACATTATGTTTTGGTCCATCCAATGCCACCAGGTTGCACCTCAGACTGTCCAGGAGCTCAGTGATGCCCTGGTCCAGATCTGGGAGGAGATCCCCACAACACCATCTGTCATCTCATTAGAAGCATGCACCGATGTTGTCAGGCATGTATACAAGAACACAGGGGCCATACAAAGTGCTGCGTACAATTTTGAGTTGCTGCACTTAAATTTTGGCAAAATGGACTAGCTTGCCACATAATTTTTTCACTCTGATTTTTGGGGCGTCTTTGAATTCAGGGCTCTGTAGGTTGATCATTTTCATTTCCATCAAACGATGTGGCATCCTTTCGTTCCTAACACATTACCCAGTCTATATCAGTATAGACATCCAGGAGGATTTCTTTTTCCCATTGAGATCTGATGTGTTTTCAAAGTGTTCCTTTAATTTTTGAGCAGTTTATATATATATATATATATATATATATATATATATATATATATATATATGCGAGCAACACGCATGACAATGACAAAACAATTACTTTGTCAATCAGGTTACGTTTTATTAAAAATTTTCCTTTTCTTTTTACTTCTCCGCTGCCAAGCGCGGGTATTTTGCTATATATATATATATATATATAGATATATATATATATATATATACTGTATATATATATATAGATATATATTTATATATATATATATATATAGATATAGATATATATAGATATGAGAACAACACTGATATCAATGACAAAACAATTACATTAACAATCATGTTATGTTATTTTTTAAATTTTTCCTTTTCTTTTTCATAACTTCTTTACCACACTACTTCTCCGCTGCGAAGCACGGGTATTCTGCTAGTTTCTAAATATAAATATACATAAATAACAATGCTAGTAATCCCAGAGTTTTGTTCTCTACAATTGATCGTCTGCTAAACCCAGGTCAATCAATGGAATGCCTTCAAAAAACTTCCAGTGAAACTTTTGAGGCTTTTGCTATATTTTTCAATCACAAATTTAATGATATTAGAAATAATATAGTGCATTAAACTCTTGTTTTACATTTTAAGTAAATTCATTTCTTTCTCCAGGATAGATTTACCCAATCTATATAGAATCATTTCTTAACTGAGACCATCCACCTTCATCCTTGACGCAAACACCAACAAGTTTTTTCAAAGAAGTATTCAGAGTGCTAATTTGATAGTGTTCTTGACATAGGAAATTCATCATTAGATATGGGGGTCTTCCCAGAATATCTTAAGACTGCTGTACTTAAACCCCCTTCTCAAGAAAAATAATCTCGACTCCTCTGCTTTTGAAAATTTTAGACCTACTGTATTTCTAACCTGCCTTTCTTAAGTAAAATCCTAGAAAAGGTAATCATTATGCAGCTAAATGATCACTTGAATAAACATGCTATTCTTGACAAGTTTCAGTCAGGTTTCAGAACAAATCACAGCACAGAAACTGCACTCGTTAAAGTAGTAAATGACTTAGGGGTAAATGCAGACAGAGGTTGCGTATCTGTTCTCATCCTCTTAGATCTGAGTGCTGCATTTAATACCATTGATCACAATATTCTTAGAAATCACCTTAGTCAATGAGTGGGCCTCTCTGGCAGTGTCTTAAATTGGTTTGAGTCTTACTTAACAGGTAGAAAATTCTTTGTTAGTTGTGATAATTATACTTCAGAGACACATGATATTCTATGTGGTGTTCCACAAGGCTCTATCCTGGGCCCGCTGCTCTTTTCGATCTACATGCTTCCGTTAGGTCAATCATCTCAGGGCATAACATGAGCTACCACAGCTATGCTGATGATACACAACTGTATTTATCAATAGCGCCTGATGACCCCGATTCTCTTGGTTCATTGACATAGTGTTTTACTTGTGTTTCTGAAAGGATGAGTAGTAATTTTCTCAAACTAAATAAGGAGAAAACAGAAATCTTAGTGATTGGCAAAAATGAATAGAATGGAGATATTAGAAATAAACTTGATCCATTAGGCTTAAAAGTCAAGACAGGGGTAAAGAATTTAGAGGTAATTATTGTCTGACCTAAATTTTAAATCACATATTAATCAGATCACTAGGGCAACATTTTTTCACTTGAGAAATATAGCAAAAGTTAAACTTCTTACAACATTGCAAGATGCTGAGAAATTGGTTCATGGTTTTGTTTTCAGTCGGCTAGATTACTGTAACGCACTCCTTTCAGGACTACCCAAAAAAAGACATAAATCGATTGCAACTCGTGCAGAATGCAGCTGCTAGAAGTTTAGCTAGGAAAAGAAAATCTGAGCACATCTCTCCAGTTCTGATGTCACTACACTGGTTACCTGTGTCATTTAGAATTGACTTTAAAATACTGCTTATGGTTTACAAAGCCTTAAATAATCTTGCACCATCCTATGTCTCAGAATATCTTACACCTTACACTCCAGATTGTGACCTTAGATCTTGAAATGAGTGTCTGCTTAGAATTCCAAGAGCTAAACTTAAAAGAACCGGTGAGGCGGTCTTCTGCTGTTATGCACCTAAAATATGGAATAGCTTACCGATAGGAATTTGCCAGGCTAATGCAGTGGAGCACTTTAAAAAAACTGCTGAAAACTCATTATTTTAACATGGCTTTCTTATAGCTTCATTTTAGTATAACCCTGATTTTCTGTATATGCATTTGATTATCATTTTTATCATGGCTCCACAATCTGTACTAACCTCTACTTTCTTTCCTGTTCTTTTCCTAATCAAAGCACCGTGCTGTCCCTGCATTGATGGATTGAAGGCCAATCATCATCTAATTCTTCCACGTGAAGCCTGAAAACCATGAGGACTGATTGACATCATTTATGTTAGGTAGAATGCCTAGTAGGGCCTGGGTGGTCTCGTGGCCTCTGAACCCCTGCAGATTTTGGTTTTTTTTTTTCTCCAGTCCATTTGGAGTTTTTCTTGTTTGTTTTTTCTGTCCTCCTGGCCATCGGACCTTACTTTATTCTTTGTTACTTAGTATTGCCTAATCTTATTTTTATATTTTTCATTTTTGTTTCTTTATCTTGTAAAGCACTTTGAGCTGCATAATTTTATGAAAACGTGCTATATAAATAAATGTTGTTGTTTTTAAAGGAAATGATAAATAATTAGTTTTAGAACTTCTGACTTATACTTTTGATTTTCAGCTATAGCCTTGAATTTTGATGCTACATTTTCTTGTGTTTATTTTTAAGTTTGTTTACTGTCCCCTTCTTCTAGTTTCCCCTAAAAAGAGAAATGTCATTTCCAGGTGTTCTGCATCGGTCATTTTCCATCTGACTATACTGTAATAGACATATTGACAACATTTTTATATAAGATCGGTTAACAGTTTGTTTAGAAACTGTTCTCTTAATTTCTAAAGTTAAGAAAACCTACCTAGAACCGTTTCTTTAGATCTTTTTTAGTTCACATTTATAAGATACTCATAATTTAATTTGCATTTTGCTTTTGTTCGCTTGCTGTCCTAGTGAAACCAACCCTGCCTGTCTGGCCTCTCCCTTAAAAATAAGACACATATGTAACGAAGGCATTATATTTGCACCGACCCGACACAGACTGACACCGGAGGCACATATAAAAGTAAATAATCTTTTATTTTTCTTCATCTGTGGGGCACATCCTCCCCGTGTCCCACAGGCAGTACACAGTCCCAAAAGCACCAACCAAAGCAAAACACACACTACTCTTCGCACCACCACTCCTCCTGGCAAGCGTTGTCCTCCTCCTCCTGACTCAGGCTCCTGGAGTGGTGTCTGTTGGCCCCATTTATAGATCAATTGGAAGTGCTGCAGGTGCTTGACCACCTGCCTCCGATTGCACCACTGGGTGTGGCTGAACTACGGCCTAGATGTGCCCAGGAACCACTGCAGCGCCTCCTGGTGGCCACCCCAGATCCCAAATGGGCTGTGGAGAACACCATCTCCCATGGAGGCCTGCGGGTATCTGAGGCACCACAGTCACCCAGGGGGGCTGCCACCAAGTGTTCCGGGGGAGGAGCTGTGCAGCCAATGCTTGCTCCTCTGGCACATACACAGAAGGGGTGTCCCGTCCGGGCATGGGTCCCAGCCGTCCATCACTCATACTTAGAAAGGAATGTTTTCCTACACATTCTCACCCTGTTATATAATTTACATTCTAAAAGTACTGTTTAGGTTAAACATACAGAAAGAAATCAATTTAGTTAAAATAATTGTCATAAAATAAGACTATTATCATTGTATGTGTAAAATGAAAGAAGAAGAGGAAAACAAAGACAGAGGCATTCCTAATGAAAGCAAAGGCACATTAGGGGCAGGAGTTATGGAGTCATACTTCCCTATTCTTGGGGCAACTTTAATTTGATTCCGGACTAGAACTAGAACAATCAGAAAAGTTTTTGAGTGAAGCATTTCAGTAGTCAGTTATACAGTATTTAAATTAAACTCATGACTTACCTTCTTTTTTCCCTGATTATTGATTTAATAACTTAATTGTCTTTAACTTCTTAGAGTAGACAAGTCTTAATAAAATACTACTATGGTATTAAAGGATAAATGTGCCTCAAAGGTAACAACTAAATTGTGTGCAGATTCTCATATTCAAGTAGAAATCTAGCAATATCGCATTACTAACTGCAGAATTTACACCCTTTTGGAACGTAAGAAATTTGACAAATGAGAGGTCACCATTCAGTCCATGAAACCTCTGCTCGAGTCTCAACACTAATAAAACCTCTGTGCTCTTCTGAGAGTCTAAAGACTATCTGCATGCTTCTTTTCTTCAGGCACTCCGATTTTCCACCCACAGCCAAGTGTGCAAATGTGTTAGCCAACTGTGATTTGCCCCAAGTGACTGGGCCCACACCTTGTCCAGGGTTAGTCCCTGCCTTACCGCTAACATTGACAGAATGTTGGGCTCACAAATGTAAGGTTTTATTATAAGAATGCCATTTATATGAACTCATAAGTCTATTTTTAATTCTTTAAAAATCTTCTTCTTTTTTCAGCTGCTCCCGTTAGGGGTTGCCACAGCGGATCGTCCAAAATTATCTGATGCCGTTCCTGACGTAACTCTCCCCATTTATCCGGGCTTGAGACTGGCACAAAGAAACACACTGGTTTGTGTATCCCCTGCGGCTTGGTTATTTTTAATTCTTTAAAAATAATAAAACAAAATTTACAATAGATTTTAGAGATTAAGGTAAGACTAACATTGTGAGGCTGCTATTATTTTCAAAATTGTAGTAGAAAAATATGTTTGAAATTGATGTGTAATTACTAAGAACTTTTGGGTCTAAAATTGATTTTCTCAATGCTGATTTTATTATGATCAATTTTAAAGGAACAGGAACAACGCGTATAGGCAGAGATGTTCGTTATTCTGAATGTGGGCATTGCTACTTTAGTAATTGAGCTTTTTCAATAATTTGGTTGGAAACTACAGTAGGGTGTATGGGACCCGAGATAGTTTCAACTTACAAATTAGTGGTGGAATATCCTGCTTTGTTATTTATTTGAAATTACTGAGGAAACATATGCTGGGAAATATTAAGTTTTGTCTTGTAATATCAATGTTATAATGTGGATTTGTTTGAATTTCTTTTATGACTTCTATACTATGATTTTTCTGGTTACGTTTCTTACCTTTCTGGGTTTTTAAATACCCAAAAAATACTCAAAAAAAGTACTTAAATAATTTTTCTTTTCTAATTTTTTTTGCACACACAGATCCACTGGAAATAATTGGACTGACATTAATATTAATAACTGAATAAATTAAATGGTTAAATAGCTTCCAACACATTAAACTTGTTGTCTAAACTCTAGCATTATAATGTCATCTGCACCTCTACCATGGAAAACATCATTAATTGTCTGTATTCAGAAGAGATAAACTTCTAACCTGGAACCTAACCTTTGCTCCCATCATTTCAGTGGCATGATACAACTTGCCTTTATAATTAATAATTCAATAATGATACAAATAAGAATGGGTATTCACAAATAACGTATTTCAATTTTCACAAAATAATATATTATTCAATAGAAGTTCATGTAAGGAAGGTCAACAACTATAATTAATCCCCCTAGAAATCCATGGTAACATTTCTAAGTGGATTTTTATTTTTTTTTAATTAGAAGAATGTCATCTTTGTTGAAAATGTTTGCCATGGAAAGCACCAGGGATCCATTTTTGGGTAGATGTCAGCCTGTTAATTATCCTGCTGAATCGGAGTCCTCTAGCTCAGCATTCTGAATTGAGAATTGATGTGAATGTGAGACACAGAAGGCAAATGAGGACGACCTAGAAATGCCCCGGAGCATTTGTGTATATTAATTCACTGAATTAATTCTTCTTTGAATGACAGGAAAATACCATGTGATCTTCAAACACTGAAGCTGTGAATGTGAACAACACCAGGCTTTGCTATAAGTGAATGGGATAATTCCACCTTTAGACTCAATTACATCTCCCAATAGTTGTCACTAATGCACAAATGACACAAGTAAATCCACTGCTTGTTGAAAAGCAGGACAAACCACTGATGCTCTCCGAAATCCAAGATGCTATGAATGCTCTCCAAAGTGAGAAGAATCAGATAGCTACATTTTATAAAAAGATCTCTTTCAAATTAGATATGAAACGGTGCATATATTGGCATACTGAAAAAAATAAAGCCAAGGAAAATAGAAGAAAAAATTAATAAAATTAACTAAATTGTTCTTCAGGAAAAAAAAACAAACCACAGGAACCATTATGAAGCCCCCCTCCTAATGCATAGGCTCAGGATACAGCCATCAAGATTTAATTGAAGAGAACTGTGAAAGAGCAGCAGGAGACAAACAGCCCAGGGCCTGTCCTCAGGGCCAGAGGCTTTCAGATGTACGAGATGCTGAACTTTATTACCTTGCCTGCTGAAATCCATTTTTTTTTTACGTTCTGTATTCTTTGTCACCATCCATGGTTTTGGGTGTGCATGTTTTATCGTTCAGTTCACTTCAGTTCAATTCAGCTTAATGCAATTCATTTGTCCCAGAAGGGAAATTTGGTTTGTCAGTAGAATTTATGGAGAAACGACTGCAAACATTAAAAACACATCACAAAGAACACAGAAATCAAATGTAAATTTAGTAGAAATAAATAATAATATAACAGTGAACACTTATGGTGAAACATTAGAAACATATTACACAGAAAAACCAAACCAACAACTAGGCTTGCCTAATGATTGATGCAAATGCTAGTTGTTCATCCCATGATTTAAACCTGTTGGTGTTCATTAAAATTGAATTTATTTAGAAGATTAACAGCAGTTGGGTGGAAGGAGAACTTGAACCGGTTGCTTCTTATCCTTGGAACCTTGGACCAGTGACCTGAAGGCAACAACTGAAATTGAGAGATACACTCTGTTCTCTGGAAGATGTTCTTGTTAATCAGGTCTGTAAAATTTGACTGTTGACCTTTACAATTTGAGTTATTCTGTAATTTGTTGTCTAACATTAAGAATTCCAAGCCAGGCCAGCAGAACACAAGTAAAGACAGACTCAATACAGGAGGTATAGAAGATGGACCTAATGATAGGACTCACACTTAAAACACTCTGCTTCCTTAAATGGTTGAGCTCCCTTTGTGCAAATGGCATCTGTGTTTTTCGTTTAAATTCAGTTCTCAGTCTATGACTGTCAGCATTCTCCGTGACTGGTTTCATTCTCATTCTTTAGGCTTCAAGTTGCTGAGTCATCAAATAATTTTAGGATGAACCTGTTGTCAAATTGACTGCGCCAACCGAGACTGTATGAAAAAAGTGAAAGAACAACCACCTGATGGGACCCTGTGGATGATAGACAAATATTTCCTTTCAGTCTTTCAGTCCTGTCTATTAAAAAGTCAATCAGCCACCGTACCAAAGTGAAGTCCAAATTAATACCTTTTAGACAAGAAGGTGGGGCTGGATGGCGGTTCAAGTTGAAGAGAAGTCTACAAACAGGAGCCTCGCACGAGTCTTGTTGTCCTCCAGGTGGTTATATTACAGATGACAATGGCATCCTCTGTAACTCTGTTACACTGGTAGGCAAACTGAAATGGATCTAATAAACCCTGATGTTTCCCTGTCAGCCTCGTCTTTATAGATTTTTCAAATGATTTCAAAACCAGCAGTCTGAAGTCATTTAAGGTTTTAGGGTTTTTGTTTTTACCTACTGGAATTACTGCAGTCTGTTCCCATTTTAAACTGCATAAGTTGCTCTGCACAACATTTCAAGAGCCTTTCACTAAGAGAGTCTGGTCCAGCAGGTCTTTTAATTTATTTATAATTTTCTAAAAGTGTTCTCTACATCCTTTCAAACTAAAAATATTTCTCCCGTATCCGAAACCATCTGCTTCAAGCATTGCAGTTACTCAGTAAAATGAAACTTCTCAAATCTTAAGTAGCATTCATTATTCATTACTTGTTAGCGGTGTAAACAAGAGTTGGGTAAAGTGAAAGATCAGAAGCAGTTGGAGATGGGAGACATGAAAAGAGGGATGAATCATTAAATGACAAGAAAGAGCTCGCCTGTGAGACTCTGGCTTTGTTTTCTTCAGGATGGTGTAAGGACTGATAAACCTTGGGCCAGGCGTACAAGATAGAGCTCTTAGATCCATCCCACTTAGTCAGCCAGAGAGAAAAGATTCTCCTCCTATCAGACAATCTTTTTGCAAAGGTTTCAACCTTCCACAAGTACTCTCTGACAAGCTTCCAGCCCAGATGGACACCAAACAGCCCATGTGAAGTTTATTCAAATTATTTCCGCATTGAAGACTCTATAAGATAACAGGTAACCATCTTGGTTTAAACCCACACAGGGATTCAAATAGCAACATACTAGTCAAGGTTGCTTTAGTTCCAGTTTTAGATGTGTTCACATATAATGCAATAAGTCCCTACTGTCATCGTAATGTTTGTCTGTCTGTCCATCCTCATAAAACAACTTGGCTCTCATAGAATTGATTTTTTTCAAATCTGACACAAAGAGAATTTGCCATGGCAGTAAAATTTTCACTGAGCCATCTCACATACAGAGTGCTGTACAAATTGTTGAATTCTTAAAATCTCCCATTGAAAAGCATTGATGAATCAACAGATTCTTCTGTCTTTGGACAGAGAAGAATTATGTGTGACTTCAATTATGGATTTATTTACTCTGTCAAATTTGCCTTAATAGATGTCACACCATTACAAGTTATTCAAATGTCAGGAGAGGAGCGAATTAGGACACTAACAGGAGCGTACAGGGGATGGGTGTGCTCTAGGTGACGTCAGACGCCGGAGACTTGGCGTAAAAATTTTGAATGAGCAGCGAGGACAGCGAGGAGAATTTGGAAACTCTCCAGGAATACATTGACAGATACTTCGAGGCTATAGTCATGAAAAAACACCAAAAAACATCGACCCCAGCCAAAGACAGGACCCCGTCCTCCAAAGGAACTCGTCCAGCAGACTCACCTGGATCAACATCCCCGACGGGTAAAGACTTTGCCGACATTCTGGACTCAATCGTCCAACGGTTGTCCAGCTTCGACGCGAGGTTGTCTCTGGTCGAGATCTTACATCGTGAATTCAAATCCCTGAGGGAATCATTGGAATTCAGCCAGCAGCAGGTGGAAACACTGGCTGCAGAAAACGCTTCACTACGGGACTCGGTCAAGTCTCTAACTGAGCATATGACTCATCTGAATGAAGAAAATAAAAAAATTAAAGAGACTATTATAGATCTCCAGGCCCGCAGTATGAGAGATAATCTGGTGTTTTCAGGTATCCCCGAATCTGCTGAAGAGGACACAGAAGCTACGGTTAAAACCTTTATCAAGACTCACCTGAAAATACCGGAGGACTCAGTGAAAAACATCCGCTTCGAAAGAATCCATCGGCTGGGAGCCAAGAGGCCTGGAGCCCAGAGGCCGCGTCCAATCGTGGCTAAATTTGGATATTTCAAGCAGAAGGAGCAGGTGAAGAGCCGCGGCAGGGAGCTGAAAGGAACAGACTTTAGTGTAAACGATCAGTTCCCCAGAGAGATCCTGGAGCGACGCAGAGTTCTGTTCCCGATCCGACGCAGCTTCATCCAGAAGGGCTCCCGAGCTGTCATCGCCGTGGACCGGCTCTACGTGGACGGGCAGCTCTACCGCGACCTCAACACCACTCCCTGGTTATATTAACACCAGTCCAGATAAGATATACTATTATTATTGTTATTGTTATTATTATTATTATTAGTATTATTATTATTATTAGTATTTCTTTTTACTCCTCTCCTTCTATTACGCTAATCTAGTTTGTCCATGTCATTTCGCTAAGTTAGTGCGATACATTACCGTCAGTCTCCACAGCGTTCAAGTGCTGATAATAATGATGTTTTCGTTTCTTTCTAGTTTTTTTTTCCTTCATCATTCCCCACTTGCCCCTTTGTACGTTCCTCTTATTTCTCCTTTCTTTCACTGCACCGATCACCTGCTTTTCTACTCAGTCACACACAACATCCTATGTATTTACAAATCTGCAAGGCACAACCACGAACATATACACCCAGCGTCAACGCATCCACTCCGACCTCACAGCGCACACAGACATATAGGACATACACGCACACTCGCTCATATCTCATTCAGTTGAGCATCACACGCAGCGTGCAACATTAGCTACACACACACATCTATGGGCACCCTAAGGTTCGTCACATGGAATGTGAATGGAGCTGGCTCCAGAGAGAAGAGGTTAAAAATGTTTAGCCAACTTAGAAACCTACAGGCAGACGTTGCTTTATTACAAGAGACTCATAGACCTACCTCAGCTGCAGATGAACTTAAAACACCTGAGTTTCCTAATGTGCTCTCAGCCTGCTATAACTCTAGGCAAAGGGGGGTAGCAATCTTAATACATAAAAATGTTAATTTCAAAGTACTCAACACAGTCACAGATCCAGAGGGTAGATTTCTAATCATTAAATTATCTATTCTTAACAAAAAATAATGTATTGTCAGTATATATGGTCCAAATGTTGATGATCCCTCATTTTTCCACGCTTTTTTCACTGCACTCTCTGAACACCTAGATTGCGCACTTGTTCTTGGGGGTGACCTCAACTTTGGGCTACATAAAGAAATGGACAGGCTCAGTACAGTTGGAACTCAGTGCAATTGGGAATCTATTAATATATTTAAACAGTACATGAGCGACTATGGACTTTGCGATGCATGGCGTTCTCTTCACCCCAACCGTAGGGAATATACTTTCTTCTCACATGTCCATCACTCTTACTCTCGTCTGGATTATTTCTTAGTCAGTAGCTCACTGCTGAGTGACATTTCAGACACAGAGATACACACTATAGCTATCAGCGATCATGCTCCTGTATCTCTAACTCTAATAAATAAGAAGGCCATTCCACCAAGTAAAACTGGAGATTTAATACATCATTGCTTAAAGATGTAGATTTTATTAACTATTTCAAAAAAGAGTGGGCTCTGTATTTAGACTATAATGACCTGCCTGGAACATCAGCATCAGTTCTCTGGGAAGCAGGCAAAGCTGTGATGAGAGGTAGAATAATTTCATTCTCATCACATAAAAAGAAAAGAGAAAGTAAACGTATTCAGGAATTGGAAGAAACCATCAAATCCTTAGAAGAAGCCTACGTATCCTTTCAGGAACGGGAAATGCTGAACAAAATATGTAAAGCAAAACTAGAATTAAATGAAATTATCAATAAAAAAACTTAATTCTTAGCACAAAGACTTCGGTGGCAAAACTTCGAACATAGTAATAAGTCAGGTAAATTTCTAGCTAATCAGTTAAAAATAAATAAAGAAAAAACAACTATATGTGCTGTTAAAGATTTATCTGGGGAAACAGTATATGACCCTGAAGGAATTAACATCACTTTCAGGGACTTTTACAAATCTTTATATTCACCACAGATAAACCCATCTAAATATGAAATTGACCAGTTTCTTGATAATACAACTCTTTACAAGCAATGGCATTGGATTCTCCTCTGACCTTAGATGAACTCCAGGAAGCCCTGAATATTATGCCCAATACAAAGGCTCCAGGTCCAGATGGTTTTCCAGCAGAATTCTATAAAGAATTCTGGACAATTCTGGCACCAATATTCTACAGGATGCTGCAAGAAGCCAAGAGGGATGGCATTCTACCACCAAATATGAATTCTGCCAGCATTAATCTCTTGCTAAAACCAGGCAAAGACCCACTATTACCTACCAGCTATCGACCAATATCCCTTATTAACGTTGACCTTAAAATAATCTGCAAAGCTCTGTCAAAAAGAATAGAGAAGATAATGCCTCACATAATTCATCCTGATCAAACTGGTTTTATAAAAGGGAGGCACTTCTCAACAAATACATGTAGATTACTTAATTTGATCGACTATTCGTATAATAAAAACCTTCAAATTACAATATTATCTCTAGATGCAGAAAAAGCATTTGATAGAGTTAACTGGAATTTTCTATTTGCAACTTTACAAAAATTTGGTTTTGGAAACTCTTTCTTAAATTGGTTAAAAATAATATATAATGCTCCAACAGCATGCGTCAGGACAAATGACCAATCATCTTCCAGCTTCTGTCTCAAGAGGGGCACCAGGCAGGGATGCCCTCTCTCTCCCTCATTGTTTGCAATTTTTATTGAACCACTAGCAGCAGCGATTAGACAGGCGGCAATGATTAAAGGCATTAAATGTAAAAATATAGAACATAAAATCAGTCTTTACGCAGATGATGTGTTACTTTTTCTCCAACATTCACAAACCACGCTCTCTGAGGTAATCACATTAATAAATACTTTCTCAAATGTCTCAGATTATTCGATAAACTGGTTAAAATCTACAGTTCTTCCGATTAACTGCTCCTTCCAGAACTCTTCTTCCACTGCACTTCAATCTGGAAATATTAAATATTTAGGTATTAATATTTCACCTAGGCTAGCGGATTTAACTAAATTAAACCACATCCCACTCTTAAAGAAGGTGGAAGATGATTTGGCTAGATGGAAGTCTCTACCCATATCACTCATGGGAAGAGTAGCCTCAATAAAAATGATGATTTTACCAAGAATTAATTATGTATTTGCAATGATCCCAAGCAAACCAACACCGGACTGGTTTAGATCTCTGGACTCCTCGATCTCTAAATTCCTTTGGAAAGATAAACCCCCTTGTATTAGCTTAAAAACGCTACATAAGACTAAAGATAAAGGAGGACTAGATTTGCCTAACTTTAACCACTCTTTCTTAGCCAACAGGCTTCAGCACATCTTAGGGTGGTTTAAACATACCCTCTTAGATGAACCTTGGCTAGATATAGAAAAGGCACTATGCAATAAGATAGAGATCTCTGATCTGCCATTCTTTAGCATAAACATTAAACGACACATATGTTTCAAAAGCATCAGCATCAGCTCCTCTCTGATGGCTTGGTGGGAGTTTCTAAAATTGACTAAGTCTTCATTAATCCCATGCAAACGCACCCCCATCTGGAACAACCCTGACCTACTACAAAACAATAATATGATAAACTTCCCAGATTGGAGTTGTAAAGGTATTAAGTACTTAGAACATATATTCGAAGGAACAGACTTTATTTCGTTTGACAGATTAGTAAAACAATATGGGATTAACAAGAATAGATTTTTAGAATATCAACAAGTACAATCTATAGTAAAAAGGAAATATAAGTTTAATCAAATCGAATTGCAAATACCATCAGGTGTGGCAGAACTATTAAATTTCAAACCCCCTAAATTACTGTCTAAAATATACAGGACACTCTCCAAAATAGATGAATCGGTATCCCTTCCTATTGAAATGGGAGGCAGATTTATCAATCAGCTGGGACCATAATTTCTGGTCTCGGATAAGTTTAAAAGTCTTTAAACTGATTAGAAATCCCAGTTTACAATTAATACAATACAAAATCCTACATAGAGTGCACTATACAGGTCAACGGATGTTCAGGATGGGTTATACGTCTTCTAACAACTGCTTTCACTGTCAAGGCGACACACCTGACATCTACATCCACGCTCTTTGGTTCTGTCCACCTGTTCAGAGGTTCTGGAGCAGGATTTGTGAAGACTTATCAAAGTGTCTGAAATGCACCATTCCAACCTCTCCTTCAGTCTGCTTGTTGGGCGACCTAGACTGTGTCACCACGGAGATTAATACAATCCATATGGCTTATATCGCCTTATGCATTGCTAAGAAGACTGTTCTCATGAACTGGACAAATAAAAACAATCTCTTCGCTACTGGCGGAGCCTGTGCCGGTGGACGTGGGCTGCCAGCCTGGTAGCCGTGCCGCGCCCGGGAGGCTCTGGGCGGGCCTGGGGTTCTGGGGCTGCTCTGCCTCTGGGCTGGGGTTCTGGCTGGGTCTGGGGGGCTTGGGTCCTGTGGGGTGTGTCGCCGGGGTTGTGGGTCAATGAATATACTTGGGCCCGGCCCTGGCGCGGGGGCTCTCAGCGCATCGGCGGAACTGGGGGCCTCGTTAGCTGGCGGGGAAGTTGTTGCCATCTGTCTGCAGGTGGTCCCTGCTCATGAGGTGCCCACTCTGCAGGTGGGGGGAGTCAACAGAGGTGGAGGATGGACTCGGCCTGGGTTTCTATTTTCATATGTAGTTTGGGAGTTGACTGAATGTTGGGATGGGCATAGTTTTTGCATGGTGGTGGGGGCCGGAGGGCTGCGCCGTTCTCCGGGTCGCCTGGTGGTACCGCTGGCGTGGTTTCTGGGGAGCGGGGGTGCCTATGGGGGTCAGCAGGGGAGCTGGCACCGGGGTGGGGGTGGCATTCCCCCCCATTCTTCCTTTCCTTCCCATCCCTTAATGCTCCCCTTCTCCTGCTCCATTACACCAACACTCATGTAGGGCCTGGAGGTGCAGGTGAGTTGCTGGGGTGCAAAGGAGGTATTCCTCCTTTGTCCCCTAGTGACCACCTGTATCTCTATTTTAATTCACAACTTAGACATTCCCATTACCTACCCTTTCATGACACATACATATAGGGCCTTGGGGGTGGACACACTGAATGGTGTCAAGAGGGCGGTCTGTTCATTCATCCTTACCTCTGGCGCCAGTGTCTACTTCTCAATTTTAAATCACACATAGACAGTGAGGGTTCTCGGGAGGAGAGGTGTTCAGAGCCATATCCTCCTCCTGTTTTAAAAGCACTTCAGAACAACACTCACCAACATCATATTAGAGCGGGAGAGGCGGGGCCCCGCTCTTTTGTTCGCCGGCTGGGGGCTGAGAGGAGGAGCTGGCCGTCGAGTCAGGTTCTGGGCTGGTGGGCCTCCGGACTACTGCGGGAGCTGGGGCGGTCCTCCTGGTCTACAACCCAGAGGTAAAGTATACATGGGGAGTGGGAGTGTGTGTACAGTGTTCATTTTTGTATGTCTCCATGTTGGATGAGTGTGTGAGAGATTGTATAAGTGCACATGAAGGTGGGAACGTATGCTTGTGTATACGTGTGCCTGTATGTCTATGTCTTTGTGTCAGGTCAGATCTTAGACTCCACCTCACTCAAAACTTCGCAAGCTCCCTCAGGGGAGGGGGCCTTACTCTCCCACTCCCTGCCGGTGAATGATCCCCCCAGCCGCTGTTGTGTTGGCGGTTCTCGATGTCCTGGGCTGGATACTCGGGTGGGTGCTGGCTCACTCCCGGCGATTGCTTGGCGGGACCTGGATCTCACAGCTGTGTCAGGCCCCTGCTGGTGGGCGGGGGGCTCTTGGATCCCGGGGCATGGGGCCCGGTCCTCCCCGGCGCGGCCGACTGCCGACGGGGCCCGCGGGCTCGCCACCATTGCCCCCCAGGGCTTTGGCACAGTGGCTGCTGGATGACCTTCCTCCGGGGCTCTCCTCTGCTCTTTCTGAGTGGGGGCTGCAGTCATCCCTGCGTGGATCCACCTATGACTCCTGTGTCCGGGGGTTTCTCTGGATGTCTGGGGCACGGGTCTTCTACATATCTGCTTCGGGTCCTGGGGAGCGGGGCTGCTGTTCCCCACACACACTATTATACATTTACATGGAAGAACCTTATGAATACAAGTGCGCTCACATATACGGGTGTGCACACAGGTGAACACGTGTGTATAATCAGGTAATCACAGACACACACTGTCTTGCCTAGTGGCTCCCTCTAATCCTATTTTGTAATATTAGTACTGTATTAGTACTGTGCTGTTCAATAGCATTTAATATTTATTAATCACTGTGATTGATACAGATGTTGGTTGCTGTGTTTTTGCCTGCTGTTTTTTTTTTTTTCTCCTCTCAACAGGTATTGAAGCAGATTGTCGGTGTTTTGTTTTGTCTCCCCCCCCCTCTCTCTATCCTCCTTTTTATCTTTTCTTCCATTGTCCACCATCTAACTCTTTCCACACTTTCTTCCATTTTCTTTTGTTTTTGTTTTCCCCCGGTCCTGTCTGTGACTATAACAAACCTATTTAAAAGAAAAATAAATATATATATATTTAAAAAAAAAAAAAAAAGCCATGAATGATGACAGCACAGCTACATATACATTACATATGCATGTGTCATCTGTGTTACTGACAGGCTGGGAAAAAAAAAAAAAAGGAGAAGAGCGAACCTCTGGCACTCCAGTTCACTTCTCCTGGTACTTCAGGTAAGTTTATCATAAAAAAAAAAACCAGAAAGCCCCTGTCTAGAAATGAATGTAGGAGGAATTTGTCTTTTGCCAGCATAGAGTGAACAAGTGTGTACTTAGAATTTATGCTGCATTAAATGCAATTCCACATCTGCATTGTCTGCATGTTATAAAGCTTCAGTATTTCTCTGACCCTCATTTCATCCACAGAGCTGCAGACCGGCACTCCATCATGGTCCGAGACTGAGACATTGAGACTTCAGCTTAGGTTCTAACTCTCCATCAGGTACTTCTTTTAGAACTGTTTTATTTAAATAAAATTGAACTGTAATTAGGCATTGAACCCCCAACAACCTACAGTTAACAACAGGAAATCAAATGATGCCATTTTTACATCACATGAATTGGAATATTTCAACCACCACAAGCTTATTTGGGTTATGTTTTTCACTATATGACATTACAAAGCACTGATCAACAGCATTTATTTAACGTAGTCTTAACAATTAGCACCGTTATTTTTGGGAATGTTACAAAACTATTTAATAAACTAAACTGTGACAACTAACTCTTTGATGACATACAGTTAAGTAAAAAATTAAAAAACTCCAACTTTCAGACAAGTTAACTAAATCCCCAGACAAACTGAACAATATTCCAAACATTTATTTCCAAACGCTTTTAAATTAGTGGGTTTTTTTTTCTATACTATTTTCACTTTTCATTATTTTTTCAGTGGGCTTTGAAAATATAGAATAATATTTAATTTTAGTCTAATTATATGAACTTCTGATAATTTGTATTCAAATTTTTAATTTTGGTGACTTCTTTAATTTTATGAAAATCATTTCAGTTTAGTTTTCATTTGAAGCTTAAGAAAGGATGTTTGATGAAAACTAAGAAATCCATACTGTGCCTACATAGCAAAAGAATTGTTGAAACATGCAGCTATGCCTGGCACCTGTGATGTACCTGCTGTGGCGAGTGGCTGGGGGTGGTACCCAGCCGGGATGCCCAGGAGGACCAGAGGAGGACTTACGCATCCTCCAGTCTGCCCTGGTGGCTTTGGGGACCACGGGAACAGACCGTAGAAGCTCAACCCTATAGGGGCCCGTGGTCACCGCTAAGGGGCTCCCGAATGCCTGAGGAGCCCTGGCCCTCAGCACTTCCGCCACACCCGGAAGAGCTGGGGGGAAGAAGACCAGAAGAAGGAGTGTTTCCGGGTGCGCAGCCAGTACTTCCGCTACACTGGGGAGTGCCAGCAGAAGATTATCGGGAGGCACCTGGAGCACATCCGGGTGGGGATAAAAGGGGCCGCCTCCCTCCATTCGTTGGCTGGTGTCGGTAGGACAAGAGACGAGCTCTTGGTGGAGAGGAGTGGAGGTGGCCTGAAGGAAGAAGAGGTATTGTTTGAGGGCTTGGACTTTTGGGGAGTTTGGGGTTGTGTGTGTACTTGTATGTAGAATATGGAAAATATACGTGTGTTGGTGTTTGTACCATTGGTGTCCGCCTGTCTGTGGCCGGGCCATATTCCACACTGCATAGTGGGGTTTGGGCACCAAGCTACACTGTGGGCCTCTTGTACATATGGGGACCAAACAGCATGAAGGTGAAAGATTGAGACACAGACAAAAATGTATACAAAAACAATCAATTGATATATCAGAAAAGGAGTGGAAAGTAACAATGCAGAGAATTCACTCGAGCTCCATATGCGCAAAGCATACAATTATACAACTTAAAATTATATATCGAGCACATCTGTTTTGACTAAAACTCTGCAAAATGTTTCCAGGGCATGATCCAACCTGCAAACGCTACAACCAAGCCCCAGCCTCACTAGGTCACATGTTCTGGGCCTGCACCAAATTAACATTATTCTGGACAAAACTTTTTAATTACCTTTCAGACAGCCTTGGACTCACAATCCCTCCTAACCCATTAACAGCTGTGTTTGGTGTTCTTCCAGAAGGGTTTAAAGTGGAGAAAGACAAACAAATTGTGATTGCATTTACTACACTTTTGGCACGCAGACTTATTCTGATAAACTGGAAGAACCCAAACTCTCCTCTTTTAAGTCAGTGGGAAACCGATGTGTTATACTATTTGAAATTGGAAAAAATCAAATACTCAGTTAGAGGATCCGTACAGACTTTTTTCAAAACATGGCAGGATCTAATCAGTAATATTTTAAAATAAGTTCATAAAGCACAGAGAATTTATTAAATTTAGGTATGTTTACAAGCCTTAAATTTAACGCCGTTTGGCTTGCTCTCTCTCTCTCAGGGGTGGGGTTCGATCTGTTATTAACTTAATTTTTCTTTTTGTAAAAACTTGATTGCTTTGTATGGATTGTAATAAAATTAATAAAAAAACAATGGTGGCATTTATTTACAAAGAATTCAAGAAAAAGCAGTACAGCATCATGCAACCTGTAGGACACTTTTTCAATGACAGATAAAATTGATAAAGGGCAAAAAACACAAATAGTGATTAGATATAATATTGCACTACCAAAAATAAAATAATGATGCAAAAAAAAACAAAACACAAAGGCAGAGTTCTGGAAGGAAATTCTTTTGAATAAGAATGAAATGAATGATACAGTATTATATTTACCAAAAATAATGCACCACTAAAAATCAATGGCCATATATATGGCCATGTTCACAGTGCGCTCCATGACGTTCCTGTGCAAGTCCTCTAGGAATTCATCTAGTTTCCTGTTGTGCATACACGTTGTGGCCTGCAGGGGGTGCACCAGCTCCCAACCCCAACACAGACAGGCACAGGCACAAGTCTTTTCTCTTCCCTTTACTTCTCCCTTCTTCTATGTTCTTTCTCTGCCTCCACTCCTCCTGGTAAGTGTTGTTCTCTCCCTCCCGACTCTGGCTCCTAGAGCAGTGACAGCTGGCTTCTTTTATCTTGCATCTGGGAGCATTTCCGGTGGTCTGTTAACGTTATTCGGAAGCACTTCCGTAGTCCCTGAGGCACCCATTGGCGGCCCACATACAACCCTGTCTCGAACTCCAACTCCCATAAAGCCCTGGGAGAATCTGAGGCACCACCACAACCCAGGGGGGGCTGCCGTCTCGTGCTCTGGGGGAGATAATGCCCTCTCCCTTGGTCCTTCCAGTATAAAGCCAAGGTAAGGGCTCCCAGCCATCTGCCGCAATGTGTAAACCAGTAGTATCCCATTTTGTGAGCACGTTGACTCCTACAAACTCAATAGTAAGTTTGTAACAGCCTCACTGTCTATGGGGTCCCTTCTAACTCAATTTCACAGACACACTAATTAAGACACCCTGCTATTTTCTCCAAAAGCAGCAGACAACTACCGAATGACGGTGCTTGTACTCGGGAAACTCATGAAGCGGCGCAGGCCTCTGTTCACGTCACGTGTGCCACAGAGCTCTGTGTATTTGCAACATGAGTTCAATACACCAGTGACATACGGTCATGGTGGCGCTTTTGTGCACTTCTACATTTTCCATAAGGTAAGTGCTTTCATTTGAATTATTTTTAAATAGTTATATGTGCTCATATGAACAAACACGATTTGAACTGGTAATTCTGAGACACGACTTGCCACGCCATCTATATAAAGAGTTCTTGTGCATTTTAAACACGTTTGAAAGTGTGCCACTTGTGTTTTTATCTTGTCCATCTGTTCTAGCAGGAGGCTGTATACTTTAGCAGTGCTGGCCATTTTAAAGTTCATGTCAGTTAATTCACAATAGTCTGGTAATTCACACAACCTGCTAGGCATTCCTGATGTAATAAATAGCTGTACCAGCACAATCTCTCTCTTTTGTGTTCTATTGACTGAAGTGACCAGACTGCCGCTTTCTGCAGCAATATAGTCTGTCATGTTCCCTTCTTTGGCAGGTTTTGTGTTTTCTCAGCATGTCACGGTCATCAGCCTCTTTGCAGACGTCATTATGAAAGCATTTTAAGTGTGTTCTTCTAAACCCACTGGGTTCTTTCACCTTGAGTTCCACTCACCACATAGACAAGTCGTTGATCACACACTCACTCTTATTACTGTCGGTGTCATACTCAAAGTGCTCCCAGACAGAGCTTTCCATTTACGACTAATTGTCTGCTGTGTGTCCTTGTTGAAAAGTGTGTTCTGTCTCGGCTGCTGACAGCCATTACTCTTATTACACCATACTGTGCATAGTCATTTAGTGACAAAGCAGGGAGAGTCAACAGCAGACTTCTCTCTAATGGCGTGGGTTTAGCATGAGCAGAAAGCTTCCTTTACGTTACCCTGGGAGTGCTACTTACTACTATGCAATATAATGATCTATGTGCATGTAATAATCCAAAATTTGTATGCATTTTAACACACACTTGAAAACCTAAGTAATATGTTTATTTAATCTATTCAGGCTAAAAAAATTTATTCATTTATGAAGCTGAACAGATATACCAAATGTTGCTCATAAGTAGAAATAAAAAAGAAATATGCAGGCAATTTAACCACTTACCATTTTCATTGTGCATTGCTTCCAAGAAAATTATTAGAAACCATTTAAACTTTATTTAAATATTGCTACAAATCACAAGTGTGCATGTACGTAAGAGTCTAAAAGCAAAGGCACAATCTGGACTTTGTTATTTTGTTAACAAATAATGTTTCCCATTAATCCATTCATGATCAATTCCCTGTAATCCAGCAAAGCTTAACACAGCAACATCAGATGTTAAGCAGATGTCAAAAACAGATACAAAAGGGTTTGTTCTTAAAAAAAGATGATAAAAATAATATAAGCAATTACAATAAATATGCTGCTCCAATGATTGAAAGCATTTAACCTCCTTCAAACAACAGATAGCAAAGATAAGAAAATATTGATTCTTATCTTATATGGGAGTCTGATGGTGAACTCTTGTGTACCTGTTGCAATGTCCACACTTCTCTTTATGCTTTGGTTCTTATTACATTGAAGGGGCGCCTGACACTGACTGAGTTTGCTTTCCTGGGGGAAGCGGCTGTCTTGGAACAGAAGTTTGTCGATGTTGCATCCTCCTTTTCTTTTTCCATCACCTTTTCTTGTAAGAAGCGACAATGAAGTTCCTCTACAATGTGAACAAAGAACACTCTTCTTTTCTCAGTGGACCCTGTACATGCCTTGCACAGAGCTGCCAAGTCAAGCGTGTTAGAGCACAAGCACTGAATAAGCTCACGCCTTCTGGTGCAAGATGTCAACGCAACACTGGAGAAAATAAGAAAGAGACAAATATATGTGACATTTTGAAGAAAACATTGTATGACCTGAATAATACCAATCAGAAAACATCATCGCACTAATGCAATATTATTTGAAAACGAACGACATAAATGCATGGAAGGACGGTCCTTTTGTGTGTGGGAACTGTTAACATTTGAATTTGATGATTGCATATAGCGCGAAACTGACCACCCTGTACTATTCTTTCCACTGCATGTCCTGGAGTACAAAAGAAACACCACCATGCTCCAAAATGTGGAGACTGGCCAAGATCAGAAAAAAAAATGCAGTGACTGATTACAACCGCAAGATGATATAAGAATGAATATAAGTAATGTTGCATCTGTGCCACAATGTTTTCCGAAATGTACTATACAGGTCATAAAATAAGTTATTCCAAATATCATATATGTCATATATATATGTCTCTGTCATATTTTTTTTTTTGTCAGTGCAGCTTTCACATCATGGACCATAAGGTGCGTACCAATTCAGCATGAGCAGGAACACTCAATAAAACTGAATAAAAAAAATTCAAATGACAATGAGATAGGAAGCAGGCAGATTCACCAGTGTTTGTGTGTTCGCTATTATCCCTCCAGTTGAGAGAATTTCCAGTTCCATTGTCTCAAAACACCACTCACATCTACAGTTATTCCCAGTTTCAGATAAAAATTAAAAGCTTCAGATCCCTAGGGCTGTAGTATGTATCGTGATTGTGACTAAGAGAATAAAAGTAAAAAAAAAATAAGCTAACTTTTATAAGTACTCTAAATTTACAGTCTCTGTTACAGACACAAATCAAATGTGTGTTTTTATTGTATAATAACAATAAGAGTAGCTCATTACTCAAAACACTTAATTTGTGCTGGAGCTGGTTTCAAACTCATGACCTCCAGATTATAACTCAGCAGTTCTTACTGCTACACCACGGAAGCTGTCACATTGCACTTGTACCTTTTGTGAAAGTGTTTATTTGATATTTGGCCATCAGCCTTCACACAGTATACAGTTCATGCCTACATTTTCTCATTTATTGCTAAAACATGAAAAACGTTTGTAGCTGCATTTTTCCAAAATTACCAAAGTTCAGCAGTTCTAGCTTAAGAATGGGATTCAACAAAAGCCTGACGCACTGAAATGATTTTTAGTTAAAATTCAAAGTAAATAAAGTTCACATAAAGAAGAGAAAATTAAAATAGAAAAAAAAAAGTTTCTTGTTAAGAAAAGTTCTGTTCAAAGCTTAAATCTTGTTTAATTTCAAATTACTACAAATCACTTCACGACGGTCAGAAAGCTGCCTATCCCATTTCTGAGTTGAAAATGGATCTTTTACGTACCTGTGTACTGGGACCTATTCTAAACAACAACTGAAACAATTAACACACTGTATCTCAGTTATAGCAAGAAAGTTCTATCTCATGCTAATTAGCGGGAAAAGACTATACCATTGTTAATGACTATGAAAGAAAATTATATTTAAATTAAGCAAATACTAATATGAGTTTAACTCAAAGCTTTAACAATGTTTCTGTTTTAACAATGTGTTTACATAGATTGTTGTAGACACAAAACACACATCAAATTATTTCCCCTTACAATTCTGGGTAGCTTGTAGCGGGGCTATATAGAATTAGTGTTGTCAATGTTTATGCTGAGTGCGTTTTTGTTCCCATCGTCCCGTTTGCTGTTTATCATGTGTGCGTCAGTGAAAGTTGTCCCCGTAAATACAGAGGGGACGCAGCCCCAAGATGGAAAACGCCTGTTCACAATTAAGCAAGTACAACCAGCCCCATCACTATATAACCAATCAGGAGGGACCAGAGAGGAGAGAGAAAGGAGGAGAATGATGGAGATTTCACTTTACAACTACGAACCAAGTTTACCTGCTGTTTATCCACATTGCGTTTTGGATCCAGTTTGGTTTCATTCCGCCAGACTTACTTCAATTCCCTCATCGCCAGAGACCCCGGGGTTGGATTACATCATCCACCATACGCCGAGGATTCACGGTGAGGTTGTTCCATTTGTTCCGGGAAATACAAACACATCACATATCTGTTAACCAGTCATCCGCATTCAGGACAGTTATAGACTCGGACTCAAGTTTACGATCATTCATTCTGTATTCATTCAATTCATTGTTGTTGTTCGTGTTGTTTGTTATATGTTATAGAGACAAGGGAGGATTTGTTATTGTGTTTATCTATATATATATACATATATATATACACTAATAAAAGGCAAAGCCCTCACTAACTCACTCACTCATCACTAAT